>NC_034177.2:6046144-6064048 GCF_002021735.2 Oncorhynchus kisutch
AACTTGATCAATTTACACATGATTTATTACAAGATTTAGTTTAGGTTTAGGGTTTAGTGAATTATTTTGCCTCAGGAGTGGCACTGCAGTCTAAGGTACAGCATTGCAGTGCTAGATGCATCACTACAGACCCTGGATCGTTCCCAGGCTGTGTCACAACCAGCCGTGATCGGGAGTCTCATAGGGTGATGCACAATTGGCCCAGTATCGTCCGGGTTAGGGGAGGGTTTGGCCGTCATTGTAAATAAGAATGTGTTCGTAACTGACTTGCCTAGTTAAATAAAGGTTAAATCATGTCCCAAATACAATTTTTGTAGTTTTAGAGATATTTAGGACTAACTTATTCCTTGCCACCCACTCTGAAACAAACTGCAACTCTTTGTTAAGTGTTACAGTCATTTCAGTTGCTGCAGTAGCTGACATGTATGGAGTCATACGTATACATAGACACACTGCCGGTGGCACGCTTTTTCCAGCGGCAGACTATGATCGATAATATCAATAGCTGCACTCAAGTCTAACAAGGCAGCCCCTACAATCATTTTATCATCAATTTCTCTCAGCCAATCATCAGTCATTTGTGTAAGTGCTGTGCTGTGTTTAATGACCTTCCCTATTGCCACCCACTCTCTTCCCTATAAGTGTGCTGAAAGTTTGTTGCCAATTTGTTTACTGTAAAATAGCATTGTATCTGATCAAACACAATTTCTTCCAGAAGTTTACTAAGGGTCGGTAAGTGGCTGATTGGTCGGCTATGAGTCAGTAAAGGGGGCTTTACTATTCTTGAGTAGCGGAATTACTTTTGCTTCCCTTCAAGCCTAGGTGCAAACAATTTCCAGTAGACAGGAGTGGCAATATCGTCCGCTATTATCCTCAGTAATTTTCCATCCAGATTGTCAGATCCCGGTGGCTTGTCATTGTTGTTAGACAACAATAATTTGTTCATCTCTTCCACACTGACTTCACGGAATTCAAAATGACAATGCTTGTCTTTCATAATTTGGTCAGATATATTTGGATGTTTACTGTCAGTGTTTGTTGCTGGCATATCGTGCCTAAAAGTTTGCTAATCTTGCCAGTGAAGAAATCTTTAAAGTAGTTGGCAATATCAGTTGGTTTTGTGATGAATGAGCCATCTGATTCAATGAATGATGGAGCTGAGTTTGATTTTCCCCCCAAAAAATGTTTATTAAGGTGCTCCAAATCTTTTTATTATCATTCTTCATGTTATTTCTCTTTGTTTCTTCTTCTTCTTCTTCTTCTTCTTTTATTCAGTTTAGTCACACAATTTGCCAATCGCTTCTCCAGCCATATTCCTTCTCAACCTTCAAGAACATATAGGAAGTATTCGAAAAATTCATAGGAGAACAAAATGCTGCAAAAACAAGGAGATTAATTTGTAACACTCTGCCTGACTGGAATACAGGCAATTCCCTTGTAAAGATGGAGAAATTCAAACCACATGTCGGATGTCTAAACATTCTGCTTTTATTCCTCTTGAATGGGACTCCTGCCAGGTCATTTGAGATCCTCCTTTCCAACAATCGGGGTCACAAGGTCAGGCCGCTCGCACCATTAAGCCTCCCCCCACCTCCTCTCTCTCTCCATCCACCCAGCCCCCCACTACCTTGAGAAAGTAGGGTCAAGTCTTTGGGCTAGCTTCATCATCTTCCTCCTGAATGGCCAGGGAGTTACTCTTTGCTCAGGTTACTGATACAGAGAGAGATGCACCTACTTTCAACCTAGTCAGGTGTGCACGAACTCCAACCTCCATCATAAAACAGAAAAGGATTACACTAAGCAGTTTCTCCTCAATAACGCACCAGAGTTTTGCTGAGCTTCAGAATTTGCCCTAGCATGGTCTTGATGACTCAGGGGAAGAAGAAGTAAAACAGCCTTAATTAAGTAGGATTTTGACCTTGGATGAGGCCAGGGACTTATGAATGAACCTCGATTCTTCTCCACAGGAGAAGAGAAGGAGAGAAAGGACTTCAACCCCAGAGCGAGGAAGGGAGGGAAAAAATAAACAGGCCGTAGACCAGTTGAATAGGCCCTGGGATGAGCATTGAATATTCTATATACGCCAGTGAAATTTCAGTTATGCAGGCAGGCTAGACGCTACGCTCACACCCGGAGCGGATGACAGATCAGACCTGGTATCCCAGGTTATAAATGATTCCCGCGGCCAAATAGAAGAAACGTAGGAAATAAAATGGAAAAAAACTTAAAAAAACTGAGAGTAAAGTCTGAGCTGTTTTGGATAACCTTGTCCATAGTGATGAGCATGCTAAATGCAAAAGTTGTGAAGATTTCTGTGAGAGAGTATCAGAGTTATGAGAGGGTTTTGGACCACAGTTGGCCCGAAGGGTGAAGTTGAATTTACTGCTTTTATGCTTCATCGGTGTGCTGCAGTACTGGCTGTAAATCTCCAGATTGATCAAACCGTTGGACGAGAGGGATCCAATGCCTTATCTCTGCACTGGGGCTCGGAAAGCAAGAGACTCACTGTCGGTGTGAGTAATGGCAATTGCTATCTGGGGGAGCTGGACGTTTCAGCTCTGTCACACGCGCAGATACACACATACACATTCTCAGACAGAGGCACATACTCAGCAAAGCATTTCCACCTAAAATGAGATCAACAGAAGATTGTCTTCTCAAAGATATCATATCAAATCAAATTTTGTAGACTAACAGTGAAATTCTAACGGCCCTACAACACAGAGAGAAAGAAAAAGAGAAAAATAATAGAAACATAATAACACAAGGAATAAATACACAATGAGTAGCGATAACGTGGCTATATACACGAGATACCACTACCGAGTCCATTTACAGGGGTACGAGGTAATAACGTGGCTATATACACGAGATACCACTACCGAGTCCATTTACAGGGGTACGAGGTAATAACGTGGCTATATACACGAGATACCACTACTGAGTCCATTTACAGGGGTGCGAGGTAATAACTTGGCTATATACATGAGATACCACTACCGAGTCCATTTACATGGGTACGAGGTAATAACTTGGCTATATACATGAGATACCACTACCGAGTCCATTTACATGGGTACGAGGTAATAACTTGGCTATATACATGAGATACCACTACCGAGTCCATTTACAGGAGTGCGAGGTAATAACTTGGCTTTGTACACAGGGTACCAGTACTGGGTCCATGTGTAGGGGTACGAGGTAATAACTTGGCTTTGTACACTGGGTACCAGTACTGGGTCCATGTGTAGGGGTACGAAGTAATAACATGGCTTTGTACACAGGGTACCAGTACTGGGTCCATGTGTAGGGGTACGATGTAATAACTTGGCTATATACATGAGATACCACTACCGAGTCCATTTACAGGAGTGCGAGGTAATAACTTGGCTTTGTACACGGGGTACCAGTACTGGGTCCATGTGTAGGGGTACGAGGTAATAACTTGGCTATATACATGAGATACCACTACCGAGTCCATTTACAGGAGTGCGAGGTAATAACTTGGCTTTGTACACGGGGTACCAGTACTGGGTCCATGTGTAGGGGTACGAGGTAATAACTTGGCTATATACATGAGATAACACTACCGAGTCCATTTACAGGAGTGCGAGGTAATAACTTGGCTTTGTACACGGGGTACCAGTACTGGGTCCATGTGTAGGGGTACGAGGTAATAACTTGGCTATATACATGAGATACCACTACCGAGTCCATTTACAGGAGTGCGAGGTAATAACTTGGCTTTGTACACGGGGTACCAGTACTGGGTCCATGTGTAGGGGTACGAGGTAATAACTTGGCTATATACATGAGATACCACTACCGAGTCCATTTACAGGAGTGCGAGGTAATAACTTGGCTTTGTACACGGGGTACCAGTACTGGGTCCATGTGTAGGGGTACGAGGTAATAACTTGGCTATATACATGAGATACCACTACCGAGTCCATTTACAGGAGTGCGAGGTAATAACTTGGCTTTGTACACGGGGTACCAGTACTGGGTCCATGTGTAGGGGTACGAGGTAATAACTTGGCTATATACATGAGATACCACTACCGAGTCTATTTACAGGAGTGCGAGGTAATAACTTGGCTTTGTACACGGGGTACCAGTACTGGGTCCATGTGTAGGGGTACGAGGTAATAACTTGTCGATGCCTCTCCTTGTTCGGGCAGTGCACGGCGGTCGACGTCACCAGGTCTTCTAGCAATAATCGATCCATTTTTCATTTTCCATTGGTTTTGTCTTGTCTTTCTACACACCTGGTTTCAATCAAATCAAATCAAATCAAATTTATTTATATAGCCCTTCGTACATCAGCTGATATCTCAAAGTGCTGTACAGAAACCCAGCCTAAAACCCCAAACAGCAAGCAATGCAGGTGGAGAAGCAGGTGGAGAAGCATCAATCCCATGCATTACCTGTTGTGTATTTAACCCTCCGTTTCCCCTCATGTCTTTGTCAGAGATAGTTTGTTATTCAGTGTTGTTTGTATTGGTGTGCGACGGGTCCTCGTACCCACTTTGTGTATTGTTACATTTCATGTTGGAGTTATGTTTCGTTTATCGTTATTAAATAACTCCATTACACTCAGTTTGATTCTCCTGCGCCTGACTTCCCTGCCACAACTCTGATAGTTACATTACTTATTGTAAAATATATATTTTTATACATCAATCTACACTCAATACCACATAATGACAAAGCGAAACGATTTTTCTTTTTTCTGCATATGTATTAAAAATGTAAAACAGAAATACCTTGTTTACATGAAAGCAAGCCATGAGGTCCAAGTAATTGTCCGTAGAGCTCCGAAACAGGATTGTGTCGAGGCACAGATCTGGAGAACGGTACGAAAACATTTCTGCAGCATTGAAGGTCCCCAAGAACACAGTGGCCTCCATCATTACTAAATGGAACAGGTTTCGAACCACCAAGAGTCTTCCAGCTGGCCGCCCGGCCAAACTGAGCAATCGGGGGAGAAGGGCCTTGGTTAGGGAAGTGACCAATGGTCACTGACAGAGCCCCAGAGTTCCTCTGTGGAGATGGGAGAATCTTCCAGTAGGACAACCATCTCTGCAGCACTTCACCAATTAGGCCTTTATGGCAGAGTTGCCAGAAGGAAGCTTCTCATCAGTAAAAGGACTGAGGGCGAAGGTTCACCTTCCAACAAGGCAACAACTCTAAGCACACAGCCAAGACAACACATGAGTGGCTTAGGGGGAAGTCTCTGAATGTCTTTGAGTGGCCCAGTCAGAGCCCGGTCTTGAACCCGATCGAACATCTCTGGATAGACTTGAAACTAGCTGGACTGTGATGCTCCCCATCCAACTTGACAAAGCTTGAGAGGATATGCAGAGAAGAATGGGAGAAACTCCCCAAATACAGTGTTGCCAAGCTTGTAAAGTAACAAAATGTGTAATCGGGGGTCTGAACACTTTCCGAATGCACTGTAGGTAGGGGTAAAGTAACTAGGCAACAGGATAGATAATAGACAGTATCAACAGTATACTGTAGGTAGGGGTAAAGTAACTAGGCAACAGGATAGATAATAGACAGTATCAACAGTATACTGTAGGTAGGGGTAAAGTAACTAGGCAACAGGATAGATAATAGACAGTATCAACAGTATACTGTAGGTAGGGATGAAGTAGCTAGGCAACAAGATAGATAATAGACAGTATCAACAGTATACTGTAGGTACGGGTAAAGTAACTAGGCAACAGGATAGATAGACAGTATCAGCAGTATACTGTAGGTACGGGTAAAATAGCTAGGCAACAAGATAGATAATAGACAGTATCAACAGTATACTGTAGGTAGGGGTAAAGTAACTAAGCAACAAGATAGATAATAGACAGTATCAACAGTATACTGTAGGTAGGGATGAAGTAGCTAGGCAACAAGATAGATAATAGACAGTATCAACAGTATACTGTAGGTAGGGGTAAAGTAACTAAGCAACAAGATAGATAATAGACTGTATCAACAGTATACTGTAGGTAGGGGTAAAGTAACTAAGCAACAAGATAGGTGATAGACAGTATCAACAGTATACTGTAGGTAGGAGTAAAGTAACTAAGCAACAAGATAGATAATAGACAGTATCAACAGTATACTGTAGGTAGGGGTAAAGTAATTAGGCAACAGGATAGATAATAGACAGTATCAACAGTATACTGTAGGTAGGGGTAAAGTAACTAGGCAACAGGGTAGATAATAGACCGTATCAACAGTATACTGTAGGTAGGGGTAAAGTAACTAAGCAACAAGATAGATGATAGACAGTTTCAACAGTATACTGTAGGTAGGAGTAAAGTAACTAGGCAACAAGATAGATGATAGACAGTTTCAACAGTATACTGTAGGTAGGAGTAAAGTAACTAGGCAACAGGATAGATAATAGACAGTATCAACAGTATACTGTAGGTAGGGATGAAGTAGCTAGGCAACAGGATAGATAGACAGTATCAACAGTATAATGTAGGTACGGGTAAAGTAACTAGGCAACAGGATAGATAGACAGTATCAACAGTATACTGTAGGTACGGGTAAAGTAACTAAGCAACAAGATAGATAATATACAGTATCAACAGTATACTGTAGGTAGGGGTAAAGTAACTAAGCAACGAGATAGATAATAGACAGTATCAACAGTATACTGTAGGTAGGGATGAAGTAGCTAGGCAACAAGATAGATAATAGACAGTATCAACAGTATACTGTAGG
This sequence comes from Oncorhynchus kisutch, assembly GCF_002021735.2. Classification (NCBI taxonomy): domain Eukaryota; kingdom Metazoa; phylum Chordata; class Actinopteri; order Salmoniformes; family Salmonidae; genus Oncorhynchus; species Oncorhynchus kisutch. Next base: position 6,052,880 of record NC_034177.2, read on the forward strand.
TACGGGTAAAGTAACTAGGCAACATGATAGATAGACAGTATCAACAGTATACTGTAGGTACGGGTAAAGTAGCTAGGCAACAAGATAGATAATAGACAGTATCAACAGTATACTGTAGGTAGGGATAAAGTAACTAAGCAACAAGATAGATAATAGACAGTATCAACAGTATACTGTAGGTAGGGATGAAGTAGCTAGGCAACAAGATAGATAATAGACAGTATCAACAGTATACTGTAGGTAGGGGTAAAGTAACTAAGCAACAAGATAGATAATAGACTGTATCAACAGTATACTGTAGGTAGGGGTAAAGTAACTAAGCAACAAGATAGATGATAGACAGTATCAACAGTATACTGTAGGTAGGAGTAAAGTAACTAAGCAACAAGATAGATAATAGACAGTATCAACAGTATACTGTAGGTAGGGGTAAAGTAATTAGGCAACAGGATAGATAATAGACAGTATCAACAGTATACTGTAGGTAGGGGTAAAGTAACTAAGCAACAAGATAGATGATAGACAGTTTCAACAGTATACTGTAGGTAGGAGTAAAGTAACTAGGCAACAAGATAGATGATAGACAGTTTCAACAGTATACTGTAGGTAGGAGTAAAGTAACTAGGCAACAAGATAGATGATAGACAGTTTCAACAGTATACTGTAGGTAGGAGTAAAGTAACTAAGCAACAAGATAGATGAAAGACAGTTTCAACGGTATACTGTAGGTACGGGTAAAGTAACTAAGCAACAAGATAGATGATAGACAGTATCAACAGTATACTGTAGGTACGGGTAAAGTAACTAAGCAACAAGATAGATGAGAGACAGTATCAACAGTATGTGATGAGTCAAAAAGGGTAAACGCAAAACGGGTCAATGCAGATAGTTAAATAATGAATCAGATAGCTACCCAGACTAATTATTTAGGAGCCTTATGGGTTGGAGATAGAATCTGTTCAGGGTCCTGTTGGTTCCAGCCTTGGTGCATTGGCTGCCGTGTGGTAGCAGAGAGAACAGTATTCTCACACAGGTATTCCTCTTGCCCAGGTGGGAGAGGGGAGTGTGGAGAGCAATTGAGATTGCGTCATCTTTGGATCTGTTTGGGGCGGTATGCAAATTGGAGTGGGTCCAGCGTGTCTGGGATGACGTGATGATATAATGTTGTTCTTCCCCATATAGCTGCCACTGCAGGACCCTCTTGATGCATTCTTCATAACATAGGTAGACAAGGATTTTGCCTGAGTGTCTAGCCAGAACATACCATGTTAATCTAGATCCATAAGAAGTGCGACTCATTTTGATTTTCGAATCACATCTGTTGGCAGATAGCTGTCCGTTGTTCCGTAGAACACATCAAAATTGACAGGCAGTTGGCAGATAGCTGTCCGTTGTTCCGTAGATCACATCATAATTGACAGGCAGTTGGCAGATAGCTGTCCGTTGTTCCGTAGAACACATCAAAATTGACAGGCAGTTGGCAGATAGCTGTCCGTTGTTCCGTAGAACTATTACTGGCTCAAACCATTTTAGACGGATATATACAAAATCTATGTGTGACCAGGGCCCATATTCAAAAAAAAGCATCTCAGTCCTTTAACATCACTCCTACTCTTCATGAATACAGACACAGGTCCCGAGTCAGAGCTCAGCTGGTGTCGTTAGCCCACCCACCATTCACACCCACCGAGGTACACAGCCACACAATATAAAAGAGGCTATCTTATGGTGTCCATATTAGGACAGCCGTGGTATCAGCACAAATTCTTCTAATCTCAGTAATGAGGCGTCTCAGCAGAACTGCAGCACTGAGGCTGTCCTAATATGGACACCATACTCACTACCTTTGTTGTTCTGCAGTGCTGAGCCTCTGGCTACACAGACAAACATGTTAGCGTGCCTCGTTGCACAAGGAGAGCATCTTTCTTATTAATAGCAGACAGTCTTCCCCTCCGGTCTCTCACTAAGGCACTGAGCCCACATGCAACTCTGACGCTGTGAGGAAACAGCGGTGGTATCACTGAGAAAAGAGGGCTAGCCCGGCACTAACCCAAGGCTACTCTAGCTCCTCATGACTCAAGGTGTTTCATCCGAGGTGTTAGGAAAGGTCGCTTATTCCGGTCTCTGTGTGTCAGTGGAGAGCTGTAACGATGCACGCTGAGTCGGGAAGCCAAGTTCAGGGAGTGAATACGTTTAATTAATAAATGAAACAAAACTAAGAAACACGAACAGCCGCACCGACATGAAACAGCAACAATGACAACTGGGGAAGAAACCAAAGGGAGAGACATTTTAAGGGCAGGTAATCAAGGAGGTGATGGAGTCCAGGTCAGTGTCATTATGCGCGTAACGCTGGTAACAGGTGTTCTCCCTAACGAGCAGCCTGGTGACTTAGAGGCCGGAGAGGGAGCACACGTGACAATAGCAATATGCCAACTGGAGGAGAAGGAGGAGGACAAATGTTTCACTGTAAAACCACTGTTATTGTACTACATAATCATGTATATGATAATTTACATGTTTTCCCTCCTAGCAGTGTGCAGTCCTAATCATCTGACATCTATAGATAGTCGTAGGGTAAACACACTAACTGAAGATTAGGGAAATTGACTCAATTATTCCTTCAGTAGAACTTTCCCAGAATGCAAATCCCTCCACAGAGGCATCGTAGACTGCAAATGAAGGCCTCAGATGCTCCCAAACATCTAATTTTGTGATTTACAGTCTTCATCATCTTTTTCAATTAATTAATCCAGTAATCGTTTTGCTGAATCTTAATTAATTTTGTAATTTTGTTTCTCTTATCGTGCCGTGTGGATCTCACTTAAGTGAAAAATACTGTCCTTGCTGAGAACGGAATTCCCCACTGCAGTTCCACCTTCTTTTGTAGAGGTATAGGCCACATTAAATATATTGTGTTCAGAGTATGCAGATCTTCTATCTTACAGAATAGCAATAATATGAAGATATATTCAGCACACACCTGGTATTACAACTAAAGATTGTGTTTGATTATATGGTTTATGGACAAAACACTTTTACACTCTTTGGTGTAAATAAAAAATAAAAAAATTGGATCACTGTCAGATTAAGTTGGAGTGTAACATTGTAACATGTTTTTAATTTCACATATGCTGCACGATGACCATGATACACTTCAGATACAGTCTTTCTCAGGTCTGCTTCTATTTACTTTGCTCTCACAGTGCCACCAAAGATGGTCAGGTGGAATAAATGACAAACTGTTAACTGCTCAGACAACCTATGTGGTCCAGCCTTTCTTGTGGTGAAGAGAGAGATCCACGATAACTCATCCCAGATGGTCCCTGGGAGAAAGAAAGTTAAACAGAGAGAGAGAGAGGGTGAGGATGAGCTCACTTTTCATTGGTGTTGGTGATAAATAAAGAACACATGGCCGGCCATCCGTTTGATTCTCTCCCTCCTTTCTTTCTCTTTCTCCCTCCATCCACACGTCCATAAATCAGATCGGGCCATGTGCATCGTCCGTTCTCTGAGATGTCCTTAGTGGAGGAGAGACATGGAGGGAGAAAGAGAAAGGAACCCTAGATCTCCTGATGGATGGGAGATGAACCATTCAGGCTGTTCTTCCAAGCTATTCTCTCTCTCTCTCTCTCTCTCTCTCTCTCTCTCTCTCTCTCTCTCTCTCTCTCTCTCTCTCTCTCTCTCTCTCTCTCTCTCTCTCTCTGGTTATTCGGCTGTCCCCATAGGATAACTCGGTATGGTTCAAGGTAGAACCCTCTGTGGAAAGATTTATACATGGATCCCAAAAGGGTTCTACCTGGAACCAAAAGGGGTTCTTTAAAGGGTTATCCTATTGGGACAGCAGAAGAACCCTTTTACGTTCTAGATAGCACCTTTTTTACTAAGACTGTAGAGAAAGAGCAGACATTACACAGTTGCAAATCCGATCGTCTTCCAGACAAGACATATATCATCAGTATCTTATACAACTGTGACAGTTTCAATGCAAACTTTCCCAAGCTCTCAGGGTTACAGTAAGATATTCTGAGGTCTAAAGCAATGTCATCGCATAGGATCTTGGGTTAGGATGTCTCTGGCAGGGAGGGAGAGAGCTAGTCGTCATGTGTGGATAGAAGCGTGACAGAGTCCAGTGTGTGTGTGTGTGTGTGTGTGTGTGTGTGTGTGTGTGTGTGTGTGTGTGTGTGTGTGTGTGTGTGTGTGTGTGTGTGTGTGTGTGTGTGTGTGTGTGTCCGTGTCCGCAGCAGTAGCAGCAGCAGAACAGTTTTTAATCCCAGACTGGGAGGAGTGTCGTATGGCATTTCACTTGAGTTTTGTTTGGGTTGACATGTTTCCATGTGACCACCTGAATGTGGCTCAATGAACTGAACGACGGAAAAATCTGTTCTGTTCTGTTCTGTTCTGTTCTGTTCTGTTCTGTCTGTCTGTCTGTCTGTCTGTCTGTCTGTCTGTCTGTCTGTCTGTCTGTCTGTCTGTCTGTCTGTCTGTCTGTCTGTCCGTCTGTCCGTCCGTCCGTCCTTTCATAGCAACCATCAAGGTTAAGACACAGAAAAATCTGTTCTGTTCTGTTCTGTTCTGTTCTGTCTGTCTGTCTGTTCTGTCTGTCTGTCTGTCTGTCTGTCTGTCTGTCTGTCTGTCTGTCTGTCTGTCTGTCTGTCTGTCTGTCTGTCTGTCTGTCTGTCTGTCTGTCTGTCTGTCTGTCTGTCTGTCTGTCTGTCTGTTCTGTCTGTCTGTCTGTCTGTCTGTCTGTCTGTCTGTCTGTCTGTCTGTCTGTCTGTCTGTCTGTCTGTCTGTCTGTCTGTCTGTCTGTCTGTCTGTCTGTCTCTCCAAAGAAATAGTGGAGAGAGAGAAGGTAAATATTATGACTGTTAGCTTGCCTGGGTGTGTATGTGGATTGGCACCCGCATATCCGGTAGGGTTAAGAGCATTTTGCCTTGTTAAATAAAGGATAAATACATATGAAAAATAAAATAAAATAAATCAGAGGAAGTGTCAATAGGCCCGACCCCATTCTAGGATGCTACCATCATAGGGACTGGTAGAAAGTCTACGGATGGGTTTTTATCTTCTTCAGGGGGTGATGGGTGTTTTCATCCTTCCTCACACGGAAAAGGCAGGTCTTCTCAAACGCACTTCGACAGAGAACAAAACGACACGCAGTAGCTGGTTATCATTCTTCAGCCTTACTTAGAGAGAGTGAGAGAGAGAGAGAGTGCAGGGGCTTACTAATGTACGTGTCCTCACAGGTTCTTACCACATGAGTTAGTGTTGAAAAAAGGAGAAGTCCATCCTGATAGGGGGTAGTCTATCGCTCCCTGTAGGGGGTAGTCTATCTCTCCCTGTAGGGGATGGTCTATCTCTCCCTGTAGGGGGTGGTCTATCTCTCCCTGTAGGGTGTGGTCTATCTCTCCCTGTAGGGGGTAGTATCTCTCTCTGTAGGGTGTAGTCTATCTCTCCCTGTAGGGGATGGTCTATCGCTCCCTGTAGGGGGTAGTCTATCTCTCCCTGTAGGGGGTGGTCTATCTCTCCCTGTAGGGGGTAGTCTATCTCTCCCTGTAGGGGGTAGTATCTCTCCCTGTAGGGGGTAGTCTCTCACTCCCTATAGGGGGTAGTCTATCGCTCCCTGTAGGGGGGAGTCTATCTCTCCCTGTAGGGGGTGGTCTATCTCTCCCTGTAGGGGGTAGTCTATCTCTCTCTGTAGGGGATAGTCTATCTCTCCCTGTAGGGGGTGGTCTATCTCTCCCTGTAGGGGGTGGTCTATCTCTCCATGTAGGGGTAGTCTATCTCTCCCTGTAGGGGGTAGTCTATCTCTCCCTGTAGGGGGTGGTCTATCTCTCCCTGTAGGGGCTAGTCTATCTCTCCCTGTAGGGGGTGGTCTATCTCTCCCTGTAGGGGGTGGTCTATCTCTCCCTGTAGGGGGTAGTCTATCTCTCCCTGTAGGGGGTGGTCTATCTCTCCCTGTAGGGGGTGGTCTATCTCTCCCTGTAGGGGGTAGTCTCTCTCTCCCTGTAGGGGGTAGTCTATCTCTCCCTGTAGGGGGTGGTCTATCTCTCCCTGTAGGGGGTAGTCTATCTCTCCCTGTAGGGGGTAGTATCTCTCTCCCTGTAGGGGGTGGTCTATCTCTCCCTGTAAGGGGTAGTATCTCTCCCTGTAGGGGGTAGTATCTCTCTCCCTGTAGGGGGTGGTCTATCTCTCCCTGTAGGGGGTGGTCTATCTCTCCCTGTAGGGGGTAGTCTATCTCTCCCTGTAGGGGGTGGTCTATCTCTCCCTGTAGGGGGTGGTCTATCTCTCCCTGTAGGGGGTAGTATCTCTCTCCCTGTAGGGGGTGGTCTATCTCTCCCTGTAGGGGGTAGTATCTCTCTCCCTGTAGGGGGTGGTCTATCTCTCCCTGTAGGGGGTAGTCTATCTCTCCCTGTAGGGGGTAGTATCTCTCCCTGTAGGGGGTAGTCTCTCTCTCCCTATAGGGGGTAGTCTATCGCTCCCTGTAGGGGGGATTCTATCTCTCCCTGTAGGGGGTGGTCTACCTCTCCCTGTAGGGGGTAGTCTATCTCTCCCTGTAGGGGATAGTCTATCTCTCCCTGTAGGGGGTGGTCTATCTCTCCCTGTAGGGGGTAGTCTATCTCTCCATGTAGGGGTAGTCTATCTCTCCGTGTAGGGGGTAGTCTATCTCTCCCTGTAGGGGGTGGTCTATCTCTCCCTGTAGGGGATAGTCTGTCTCTCCATGTAGGGATAGTCTATCTCTCCCTGTAGGGGGTAGTCTATCTCTCCCTGTAGGGGATAGTCTATCTCTCCCTGTAGGGGGTGGTCTATCTCTCCCTGTAGGGGGTGGTCTATCTCTCCCTGTAGGGGGTAGTCTATCTCTCCCTGTAGGGGGTGGTCTATCTCTCCCTGTAGGGGGTAGTCTATCTCTCCCTGTAGGGGGTGGTCTATCTCTCCCTGTAGGGGGTGGTCTATCTCTCCCTGTAGGGGGTAGTCTATCTCTCCCTGTAGGGGGTGGTCTATCTCTCCCTGTAGGGGGTAGTCTATCTCTCCCTGTAGGGGGTGGTCTATCTCTCCCTGTAGGGGGTGGTCTATCTCTCCCTGTAGGGGGTAGTCTATCTCTCCCTGTAGGGGGTGGTCTATCTCTCCCTGTAGGGGGTGGTCTATCTCTCTCTGTAGGGGGTAGTCTATCTCTCCCTGTAGGGGGTAGTATCTCTCTCCCTGTAGGGGGTGGTCTATCTCTCCCTGTAGGGGGTGGTCTATCTCTCCCTGTAGGGGGTGGTCTATCTCTCCCTGTAGGGGGTAGTATCTCTCCCTGTAGGGGGTAGTATCTCTCCCTGTAGGGGGTAGTATCTCTCTCCCTGTAGGGGGTGGTCTATCTCTCCCTGTAGGGGGTGGTCTATCTCTCCCTGTAGGGGGTAGTCTATCTCTCCCTGTAGGGGGTGGTCTATCTCTCCCTGTAGGGGGTAGTATCTCTCTCCCTGTAGGGGGTGGTCTATCTCTCCCTGTAGGGGGTAGTATCTCTCCCTGTAGGGGGTAGTATCTCTCTCCCTGTAGGGGGTGGTCTATCTCTCCCTGTAGGGGGTGGTCTATCTCTCCCTGTTGGGGGTAGTATCTCTCTCCCTGTAGGGGGTGGTCTATCTCTCCCTGTAGGGGGTGGTCTATCTCTCCCTGTAGGGGGTGGTCTATCTCTCCCTGTAGGGGGTAGTCTATCTCTCCCTGTAGGGGGTAGTCTCTCTCTCCCTGTAGGGGGTGGTCTATCTCTCCCTGTTGGGGGTAGTATCTCTCTCCCTGTAGGGGGTGGTCTATCTCTCCCTGTAGGGGGTAGTCTATCTCTCCCTGTAGGGGGTGGTCTATCTCTCCCTGTAGGGCGTGGTCTATCTCTCCCTGTAGGGCGTGGTCTATCTCTCCCTGTAGGGGGTAGTCTATCTCTCCCTGTAGGGGGTGGTCTATCTCTCCCTGTAGGGGGTAGTCTATCTCTCCCTGTAGGGGGTGGTCTATCTCTCCCTGTAGGGGGTAGTCTATCTCTCCCTGTAGGGGGTAGTCTATCTCTCCCTGTAGGGGGTGGTCTATCTCTCCCTGTAGGGGGTAGTCTATCTCTCCCTGTAGGGGGTGGTCTATCTCTCCCTGTAGGGCGTGGTCTATCTCTCCCTGTAGAAGGTAGTCTATCGCTCCATGTCGGGGGTAGTCTATCTCTCCCTGTAGGGGGTGGTCTATCTCTCCCTGTAGGGCGTGGTCTATCTCTCCCTGTAGGGCGTGGTCTATCTCTCCCTGTAGAGGGTAGTCTATCGCTCCATGTCGGGGGTAGTCTATCTCTCCATGTCGGGGGTGGTCTATTTCTTCCTCACGCAATGATGGGAGTCAAAGAATCCACTGCCAAGACATGTTAACATTATTGTTGTATTGTTGTGAGTTAACATTTGACAAGACATGTTAACATGTTGTATTGTTGTGAGTTAACGTTAGCGAATTTGAGACTCTTTTCTTGAATTTTCACACCATTTCCATTTTGCTGACAAGCTACGTCGTCCAGAGCTTTGTAAATGTATACACTCAAAGACAACAGGGATTCACTTGAAATACATTCACTTGAAAGACAGTTTCCTGCCGGTGATTTCCAGAGAAATTCCACATTCATATGGGAAGAATGAAGGAAATAAATCCTAGTAAAATATGAGGGTGTGTTTATGTAAAATAAAAACTGTTTATTCTTCTTTGTAATCGTTCTAGAAGATAATGTAGACCGAATAACTAGGCTAATGCAGATGATAACTGGGGGAAAAAACCAGATGAGACCGGCTTAGTTCATCCCGTTGTTTCATCATGACTTTAATATAGTTAGAATGTAGAATACACTTTTCATTATTTGTGGACTTGTTTGAAATGTTACTGTTAGGAGGGAAAGAGGGAAACCTAGTCAGTTGTACAACTGAAATGTATTCAACTGAAATGTGTCTTCCGCATTTTATCCCAATTTAGAAAGGTGCGGTCTTAATCGACATCCACGTTGTCGACGCCAAGCTAGTAACGTAAGCATTTCACTGCACCACTCGGGAGGAAAGGGTTTTCAATTCTGAGTGACCTTTTTAAAAGTGTCAGACGACAGTTCAGAACAGGTAGGTGACGACAGAGATGAATGGCACTTGATTTAGTGTCCAAAATCAAAGCAAGACAAAAAATGTACTGAATAACTTTCCCCTCATGTTTCGCAAGTTAAAAGCATTTAGCAACAAATTCCTCTATAGCATCTGCTAAACTCTGTACTCAACCAATACACGTTGATTTGATTTTAAACATAAGGGGCTAGGAAAGATGAATGAACTGAAATGTTCATTTCACATTCAAGGGTTTTAGAATTATAATTTTTTGGGGGCTTTTTACCACTTTTTTCTCCCCAATTTCGTGATACCCGGTTGGTAGTTACAATGTTGTCCAATCGCTGCAACTTCTTTACGGACTCGGGAGAGTCGAAGGTCGAGAGCCGTGCGTCCTCCGAAAACACGACCCTCTGTCAATCTGCACTATATCCTGACACGATGCTCACCTAACCCGGTAGCCAGCCGCATCCAACGCGTCGGAGGAAACACCGTACAATTGGCGACCAAAGTAAGCGTGCGCCTGACTCGCCACAAGGAGTCGTTAGAGTGCAAGGCCATCCCGGCCGTCCAAACCCTCCCCTAACAGGGACGACGCTGGGCCAATTTCGCTCCGCCTCATGGGTCTCCCGGTCGTGGCCGGCTGCGACACAGCCTGGGTTTTGAACCCGGGTCTGTAGTGAAGTCTCTAGCACTGTGATGCAGTGCCTTAGACCACTGCACCACTCGGGAGGAAAGGGTTTTTTAAAAGTGTCAGACGACAGTTCAGAACAGGTAGGTGACGACAGAGATGAATGGCACTTGATTTAGTGTCCAAAATCAAAGCAAGACAAAAAATGTACTGAATAACTTTCCCCTCATGTTTCGCAAGTTAAAAGCATTTAGCAACAAATTCTGCATTAGCCATGGAGTGAAAGAATGTCGGCAAGAAATGAATCATTCAAAATCCTGGTGTAAAAATTCACAAATGAACCTGTGTCAAAATGACTGCGTTTTGTTTTCTTTCTCTTCGTCTTAGCGTCACTCACAAGATGGCTGTCAGCTTATTGCAATATGTTACGACAGGTGTGGATTGTTACACGGGATGTAGTCACAGCTGCACCCGATGTGGACAGCCGTTGTAAAGAACAGGTTAAGGCATTGATGTGTTATAGCCCTCAGCTTAAGTGAGTTTCAGTTTATTTTTATTTTTACAAGGACGGTGCACATTAATCAATGTTTCAGTAAAAGTGCCGGATTTACCCAGCCGGCTAATATTCAACTACAGTGTCTGGGCAGGTTATTAAAAACAATTACAATTACAATAACAATACAGACAGACAGACAGGCAGGCAGACAGACAGACAGGCAGACAGACAGACAGACAGACAGACGGACGGACGGACGGACAGACAGACAGACAGAGAGACAGAGAGACAGACAGACAGACAGTGTTGATGTTTGAAGGGCTTTTCTCTTCTTCTCATTACGGCTGGTCGATGACCTCAGCTGGAGAACAGAAGAGAAGAGTTGACAGGGAGGATTTAAAGGTTCTGGAATATACTGTGTTTCACAGACAATGACATGGAATTTAGTTGGAAAATGTGATGCATCACAGTAGTACCACTGAGCTCATCCCACCAGTGACCTTCCAAAGCACATATGAACTGTAAACCAAACTGGGGACATTTGTTGAAGATTTTTTGGAATGTGGATAGAATAGAGGCTTTGGTATGCTGTAAACATTATTCATCTTATATCTGCCGGCAAAAAAAGTAGTCAGTTGATTTCCTGAGGGAAGAAATCAGTGAGGATACCCTCCTTAGTCCTCTCCTCTCTCTTCTCCTCTCTCTCCTCTCCTCTCCTCTCCTCTCCTCTCCTCTCCTCTCCTCTCCTCTCCTCCTCTCTCTCCTCTCCTCTCCTCTCCTCTCCTCTCCTCTCCCTCTCCTCTCCTCCTCTCTCTCCGCTCCTCTCCTCTCCTCTCCTCTCCTCTCCTCTCCTCTCCTCTTCTCCTCCTCTCTCTCCTCTCTCCTCCTCGCACTCCTCTCTCGCTACCTCTCCGCCGCCTCTCCTCTCCTCTCCTCAGCCTCTCTTCTCCTCTCCTTCTTCTCCTCTC
>NC_034177.2:6064148-6076648 GCF_002021735.2 Oncorhynchus kisutch
TAGAAATTGTGAGGAGACCAGACAGAGATTTAGCCAATTGTTTAAAAAAAAACAGTTTATCCTATATTGTTAAATACAAAACCTCTGTAGGATTGTTTTGAAAGCACCAGACTCCCCAAGTTTCTTGCCAAGGCAATTTTTCCAATTCATTCCAATGGAATGTGGGGGCTTGGGGCCAGTGGTTCAGTATGGTGATGTTTATAGTACAAAGTACTCACCCCACTGAAGGATGTGTGTTTGATCACACTTGACTAATGTTCACAGTCACCGTGAAGTGGTACAGCAATATGGAAAATACGTGCACTAGTGTGTAGCTCTGGTTAATTTCCTAGTTTCTGATATGGCAGGTGGACAAGGTGAATGGCGGATTGTGGTTGCATGTTCTAATTGAATCCTTCCACATTGCTCTGCGACCGCATTAATCACTCCCATAATTGAGTTACAGACGGTAATTAGCGGGTGATTGGAAGCACGATGGGAATAGGATGAGTCTACCCTTTGATTTGGCCTTTTTGGATTCTGACTCATTCCAACTTGGGACTTGGGAGTGACCAGAGCGCCTCCTGCCTGTCGAGCCATCCAAGCCCCTGGTACATTTATCCACAGCAATAGAAGACTCTTGTGATCAAAGTCAAGTTGTCCAACACTAGCTGTCTCCTCAGATCCACATAGCCCATGTGCAGGTCCCTGGGTAACAGCTCCACATAGCCTGTGTACAGGTAGGTAGAGTAATTAAAGTGACTATGCATAGATGATAACAACAGAGAGGTAGCAAGCGGGGTGTAAAAGGTGGGGGGGGGGGGGGGGCTATACAAATAATCTGGGTAGCCATTGATTAGATTTTGAGGAGTTTGATGATTTGGGAGTAGAAGATGTTTAGAAGCCATAACATCCTGTTCATAAATGTGTCATCATTGTTAATTGGTAACAATTTCCAAGTGAAATGGCTCACTGATATCCAACCTCTCCAGGACAAAAACAAACATCTGAAGATAATCCAAACATCTGAAGATAATCCAAACATAATCCAACATCTGAAGATAATCCAAACATCTGAAGATAATCCAAACATAATCCAAACATCTGAAGATAATCCATAACATCTGAAGATAATCCAAACATAATCCAAACATTCTGAAGATAATCCAAAAGCATAATCCAAACATCTGAAGATAATCCAAACATCTGAAGATAATCCAAACATCTGAAGATAATCCAAACATCTGAAGATAATCCAAACATCTGAAGATAATCCAAACATCTGAAGATAATCCAAACATCTGAGATAATCATGAGAATGTCAACTGTTAGCAAATAAACGCTGGCCAAGCTGACTACAACACACTGGGACTACTCTGGAAGTTTACCCGCTGAACACTGTTTGGCATGAGGGTGGAATTAGTACAGAAATATTTAAAGTACAATTTCTTTAATGACATTTTACTTTAAAGTTTCTTTGGAATTTGCACTAACATAATATAACATTGTTTAAAATAATTTGCAGGTAACTAACTGCCAGGTTTTACTGTAAAATCAAATTACCTTTTTTACAGTGTGTCAAAAATGTATTTTTAACATTTGAGATGTTTTTTTAAACAAAGCAATGCAAATTTAATGACAAATAAAAAACAAATTAAAAAATAAGGTGCATAAACAATACTATCACTCCTCCCTCTCCCTCCCTCCTCCCTCCCTCCCTCCCTCCCCTCCCCTCCCTCCCTCCCTCCCTCCCTCCCTCCCTCCCTCCCTCCCTCCCTCCCTCCCTCCCCTCCCTCATAAACAATACTATCACTCCCTCCCTCACTCCCTCCCTCACTCACTCCCTCATAAACAATACTATCACTCCCTCCCTCCCTCCCTCCCTCCCTCACTCACTCCCTCATAAACAATACTATCACTCCCTCCCTCCCTCCCTCACTCCCTCCCTCACTCCCTCACTCCCTCCCTCACTCCCTCCCTCCCTCCCTCCCTCCCTCCCTCACTCATAAACAATACTATCCCTCCCTCCCTCCCCTCCCTCCCTCCCTGACCTCCACCCCTCCCTCCCTCCCTCCCTGACCTCCCACCCTCCCTCCCTCCCTCCCTCCCTCCCTCCCTCCCTCCCTTCACTGTATTCTATTCTACTGTATTTCAGTCAGTGCCACTCCGACATTGCTCATCCTAATATTGATATATTTCTTAATACCATTATTTTACTTTTAGATTGCATGTTTTGTTGTGAATTGTTAGATATTACTGCACTGTTGGAGCTAGGAACACAAGCATTTAGTTAGATATTACTGCACTGTTGGTGCTAGGAACACAAGCATTTAGTTAGATATTACTGCACTGTTGGTGCTAGGAACACAAGCATTTAGTTAGATATTACTGCACTGTTGGAGCTAGGAACACAAGCATTTAGTTAGATATTACTGCACTGTTGGAGCTAGGAACACAAGCATTTAGTTAGATACTACTGCACTGTTGGAGCTAGGAACACAAGCATTTAGTTAGATATTACTGCACTGTTGGAGCTAGGAACACAAGCATTTAGTTAGATATTACTGCACTGTTGGAGCTAGGAACACAAGCATTTAGTTAGATATTACTGCACTGTTGGAGCTAGGAACACAAGCATTTAGTTAGATATTACTGCACTGTTGGTGCTAGGAACACAAGCATTTAGTTAGATATTACTGCACTGTTGGTGCTAGGAACACAAGCATTTAGTTAGATACTACTGCACTGTTGGAGCTAGGAACACAAGCATTTAGTTAGATATTACTGCACTGTTGGAGCTAGGAACACAAGCATTTAGTTAGATACTACTGCACTGTTGGTGCTAGGAACACAAGCATTTAGTTAGATATTACTGCACTGTTGGTACTAGGAACACAAGCATTTAGTTAGATACTACTGCACTGTTGGTGCTAGGAACACAAGCATTTAGTTAGATATTACTGCACTGTTGGAGCTAGGAACACAAGCATTTAGTTAGATATTACTGCACTGTTGGAGCTAGGAACACAAGCATTTAGTTAGATATTACTGCACTGTTGGTGCTAGGAACACAAGCATTTAGTTAGATATTACTGCACTGTTGGTGCTAGAAACACAAGCATTTAGTTAGATATTACTGCACTGTTGGTGCTAGGAACACAAGCATTTAGTTAGATATTACTGCACTGTTGGTGCTAGGAACACAAGCATTTAGTTAGATATTACTGCACTGTTGGTGCTAGGAACACAAGCATTTAGTTAGATACTACTCCACTGTTGGTGCTAGAAACACAAGCATTTAGTTAGATACTACTCCACTGTTGGTGCTAGGAACACAAGCATTTAGTTAGATACTACTGCACTGTTGGATCTAGGAACACAAGCATTTAGTTAGATACTACTGCACTGTTGGTGCTAGGAACACAAGCATTTAGTTAGATATTACTGCACTGTTGGTGCTAGAAACACAAGCATTTAGTTAGATACTACTGCACTGTTGGTGCTAGGAACACAAGCATTTAGTTAGATACTACTGCACTGTTGGTGCTAGGAACACAAGCATTTCGCTACACCTGCAATAACATCTGCTAAATATGTGTATGTGACCAATAATTATTTTATTTTATTTTGACCAATGGTAGAACTGAAATATCCTACTCAATTAGAAGTACTGTTACTTTAATGACACTTTATTCAAGTATAAGTACAATTATTGACTTTGAAATATACTCGAAAACTACTCGGAAAAGCTACTCAATTACAGTAACGAGACTAGTTGTAATCATTTACTTACATCTCTGAGGTTCAACTAGAGCAGATGCTCTTCTCTGGGCTATGGCGAGGGCATTACACCTGTTCTGTGTGTGTGTGTGTTTCTGTCCATCTCTGTCTGTGCCTGGATGCATGCTTGTGTGACTGTGAGTTAAAGTTGTGTGAGAGTGTTTTGAGCAACAGGAATGAAGAATTAGACAGATTTTTAGCAAGGGGTAGCAGGGCAATACCACTAATTTCCCCCAGCCCCTGACCACCAACACCAATTGAGATCTTGGAGGTCGGAGGTCCCTGGATTAGAGGGCCCCACCTGCCTGAGGTTGGTATGGCCGGGATACGCATTAACCCGAGTGGCCCTTACCCTGTGGGTGAAAGTGAAGATGGTTCAGAAGGGAGGATTTTTTTTCTGTAGTAAAAAGAAAATGGCCACAAACAATATGTTGAACTTCATGAGAAATGTATTTAAATGACACATAGGAACATCTGCATCTTTGCTAAACTGCAAGTAATGCCTGACAATGATCCAGTAAAGCATGGCTATGGTATCTGGTCTACAGGTTGTCCGAAGCAGTTCCTAAATTGGCTTCTTAAATGTCTCTTTACGTATTGATCAATGGAGATCATGTTTTTGGGCCACCGAGTCAAAACGTATTATTTCCATTGTGATGGTGCAGAAAACATAAATTTTTTAAAAATAAAACATTTTAACTTTCTGTCATAAAGAACACATGTTGACGTTCATTGAAAACTTTCCCCATCTTCTCTTGAGGTTAAAAACATGACTATAGTAAGTGCCTCTCTTCAGCTTAAGTAAATCTAGTGCCTGAGATAGGGCACTAAGCAGTTTTTATTTTAATCTAAACATAAACGATGCATCCTACAAGGGCTCCACAAAATAAAATGTTAAATGTTAAAGTGTAGGTTTAGGTCTTTGTGCTTCAAATGAGTGGTACTATACAGTGGTCTTATGGTGGGTTCGTAACCAAGTGGGAAGTGGGCAGAGAACACTAAACAAAATATCAAAGGAGAACGAAACGAAACAGTTCTGTAAGGTGACAGACACATAACAGAAAACAATCACCCCACCCCACACTGGTGGGAAAAGGCTACCTAAGTATGATTCTCAATCAGAGACAACGAACGACACCTGCCTCTGATTGAGAACCATACCAGGCCAAACACAAAACCACAACATAGAAAAACGAACATAGACAACCCACCCAACTCACGCCCTGACCATACTAAAACAAAGACATCACAAAAGAACTAAGATCAGAACGTGACAGATGTTCAGTGTTTCTTTTGAAGTAAATATTTTAAAAGACCAATTTGAAATATTTCACATGTATAATAAAAATAAAAAAAGTATCTAAAAATCTAGATTTTCTCCATATAAAAATTTGTGTAAATTAGTTTACTGAACAGACATTACAAATTCACATTTTTTATTAGACAAGTTTTAAAGATTGACATTTCGGTCTTCAACGGCCTTCTTCAGAATAATCACATAGGGAATGGATAAGTTCATATAAGTCATGGGTAAGACAATTAGAGAGAAAACACTCTACAGACGGTGGTCCTAATTAGAGACAGTGTGGTAAACCATACAGGTTGGTACTTGTGGGTGTGGTGTGCTGTGGTCAATGTCTCCACCTGTTTTGGTGACTCGTACATCCAGGAAGTCTAGTCCTCCCTTGTCATGTTCCATAGCGAAGTGCAGGTGGCCTGAGATCTGGGTTAGCGAAGTAGGGCACCACATTTTTTTATGTTGAGCATTGCAACATTTCCTGTCCGATGCTTGAGTCTGAACAGCATCTATTGGTTTTCACCAGGTTTTTACAGACGAAGGGAGCATATCCAGGTGACGGTCAGGACCTCGTTTCCCTCTCTTTTCACTGGTAGTTGTCATATCGATCCCGTTAGCGGGATTGCAGCCATAGCAACTTAAGCATTACGATGATCTTACCAGATGCATTATTATTTACGATCAAACTAAAGAGTATTTCCCAACCAAGTACATAGAAAGAAAGTGTGTTGAATTATGATAGGATTGAAAGAAAAGCAGAGCTGTTCTGGTATCAGCATTCTTCACTCAAATCTGGATTTAACATTAGAATTATTCAACAATACTGACGGTGGATCAGGTCCTAGAGAGATATTACCACTTATAGCTGCAGATATTGAGGCTGTTTACTATGCCTTACCATCGTTGGGCTCATCGTTGGGCTCATCGTTGGGCTCATCATTGGGCTCATCATTGGGCTCATCATTGGGCTCATCGTTGGGCTCATCGTTGGGCTCATCGTTGGGCTCATCGTTGGGCTCATCGTTGGGCTCATCGTTGGGCTCATCGCTGGGCTCATCGTTGGGCTCATCGTTTGGCTCATCTTTGGGCTCATCATTGGGCTCATCGTTGGGCTCATCGTTGGGCTCATCGTTGGGCTCATCATTGGGCTCATCATTGGGCTCATCATTGGGTACATCATTGGGCTCATCATTGGGCTCATCGTTGGGCACATCGTTGGGCTCATCGTTGGGCTCATCGTTGGGCTCATCGTTGGGCTCATCGTTGGGCTCATCATTGGGCTCATCATTGGGCTCATCATTGGGCTCATCATTGGGCTCATCGTTGGGCTCATCATTGGACTCATCATTGGGCTCATCGTTGGGCACATCGTTGGACTCATCGTTGGGCTCATCGTTGGGCTCATCGTTGGGCTCATCGATGGGCTCATCATTGGGCTCATCATTGGGCTCATCATTGGGCTCATCATTGAGCTCATCATTGGGCACATCATTGGGCTCATCATTGGGCACATCATTGGGCTCATCATTGGGCTCATCATTGGGCACATCATTGGGCTCATCATTGGGCTCACCATTGGGCTCATCATTGGGCTCATCATTGGGCACATCATTGGGCTCATCATTGGGCACATCATTGGGCTCATCATTGGGCTCACCATTGGGCTCATCATTGGGCTCATCATTGGGCTCATCATTGAGCTCATCATTGGGCTCACCATTGGGATCATCATTGGGCTCATCTAGGATCTTCTGTGAATAAAGTGGTGGATGTCACAACTTCCACCGAAGGTGGCTCCTCTTCCTGTTCGGGCGGCGCTCGGCGGTCGTCATCGCAGGTCTACTAGCTGACACTGAAGGTGGCTCCTCTTCCTGTTCGGGCAGCGCTCGGCGGTCGTCATCGCAGGTCTACTAGCTGACACTGAAGGTGGCTCCTCTTCCTGTTCGGGCGGCGCTCGGCGGTCGTCATCGCAGGTCTACTAGCCGCCACCGATCCCTTTTTCCTTTTCTGTTAGTTTAGTTTCATTAGGTGCACCTGTTCCTTTTGTGCCTGTTAGGCCCGATTAGGTTTGTGTGGGATTATTTGTGTACTCTGTCGGTTGTGGATGTGTTTTCATTGTTCTCCAGATCGTTTGCCCTGTGTTTGGGCTGGTCAGTGTTTATGCGCACTGTATTTGGCGTGACCGTTTTGTGCCGAAAGAGAAATACATCTACAAATCACTGAACCCTCTGCTCTCTGCGCCTGACTCCTGCCCACCACTCCTAGTAACCCCTATTCTCTCTGCGCGTTGACTCCTGCCCACCACTCCTAGTAACCCCTCTGCTCTCTGCGCCTGACTCCTGCCCACCACTCCTAGTAACCCCTCTGCTCTCTGCGCCTGACTCCTGCCTACCTCTCCTAGTAACCCCTCTGCTCTCTGCGCCTGACTCCTGCCACCACTCCTAGTAACCCCTCTGCTCTCTGCGCCTGACTCCTGCCTACCACTCCTAGTAACCCCTCTGCTCTCTGCACCTGACTCCTGCCTACCTCTCCTAGTAACCCCTCTGCTCTCTGCACCTGACTCCTGCCCACCACTCCTAGTAACCCCTCTGCTCTCTGCACCTGACTCCTGCCCACCACTCCTAGTAACCCCTCTGCTCTCTGCACCTGACTCCTGCCTACCACTCCTAGTAACCCCTCTGCTCTCTGCACCTGACTCCTGCCCACCACTCCTAGTAACCCCTCTGCTCTCTGCGCCTGACTCCTGCCACCACTCCTAGTAACCCCTCTGCTCTCTGCGCCTGACTCCTGCCTACCACTCCTAGTAACCCCTCTGCTCTCTGCGCCTGACTCCTGCCACCACTCCTAGTAACCCCTCTGCTCTCTGCACCTGACTCCTGCCCACCACTCCTAGTAACCCCTCTGCTCTCTGCACCTGACTCCTGCCCACCACTCCTAGTAACCCCTCTGCTCTCTGCACCTGACTCCTGCCACCACTCCTAGTAACCCCTCTGCTCTCTGCACCTGACTCCTGCCCACCACTCCTAGTAACCCCTCTGCTCTCTGCACCTGACTCCTGCCCACCACTCCTAGTAACCCCTCTGCTCTCTGCGCCTGACTCCTGCCACCACTCCTAGTAACCCCTCTGCTCTCTGCACCTGACTCCTGCCTACCTCTCCTAGTAACCCCTCTGCTCTCTGCACCTGACTCCTGCCTACCACTCCTAGTAACCCCTCTGCTCTCTGCGCCTGACTCCTGCCACCACTCCTAGTAACCCCTCTGCTCTCTGCGCCTGACTCCTGCCCACCACTCCTAGTAACCCCTCTGCTCTCTGCACCTGACTCCTGCCCACCACTCCTAGTAACCCCTCTGCTCTCTGCACCTGACTCCTGCCACCACTCCTAGTAACCCCTCTGCTCTCTGCACCTGACTCCTGCCCACCACTCCTAGTAACCCCTCTGCTCTCTGCACCTGACTCCTGCCCACCACTCCTAGTAACCCCTCTGCTCTCTGCGCCTGACTCCTGCCACCACTCCTAGTAACCCCTCTGCTCTCTGCACCTGACTCCTGCCTACCTCTCCTAGTAACCCCTCTGCTCTCTGCACCTGACTCCTGCCTACCACTCCTAGTAACCCCTCTGCTCTCTGCGCCTGACTCCTGCCACCACTCCTAGTAACCCCTCTGCTCTCTGCGCCTGACTCCTGCCTACCTCTCCTAGTAACCCCTCTGCTCTCTGCGCCTGACTCCTGCCACCACTCCTAGTAACCCCTCTGCTCTCTGCGCCTGACTCCTGCCTACCACTCCTAGTAACCCCTCTGCTCTCTGCACCTGACTCCTGCCTACCTCTCCTAGTAACCCCTCTGCTCTCTGCACCTGACTCCTGCCCACCACTCCTAGTAACCCCTCTGCTCTCTGCACCTGACTCCTGCCCACCACTCCTAGTAACCCCTCTGCTCTCTGCACCTGACTCCTGCCTACCACTCCTAGTAACCCCTCTGCTCTCTGCACCTGACTCCTGCCCACCACTCCTAGTAACCCCTCTGCTCTCTGCGCCTGACTCCTGCCTACCACTCCTAGTAACCCCTCTGCTCTCTGCGCCTGACTCCTGCCACCACTCCTAGTAACCCCTCTGCTCTCTGCGCCTGACTCCTGCCCACCACTCCTAGTAACCCCTCTGCTCTCTGCACCTGACTCCTGCCCACCACTCCTAGTAACCCCTCTGCTCTCTGCACCTGACTCCTGCCACCACTCCTAGTAACCCCTCTGCTCTCTGCACCTGACTCCTGCCCACCACTCCTAGTAACCCCTCTGCTCTCTGCACCTGACTCCTGCCCACCACTCCTAGTAACCCCTCTGCTCTCTGCGCCTGACTCCTGCCACCACTCCTAGTAACCCCTCTGCTCTCTGCACCTGACTCCTGCCTACCTCTCCTAGTAACCCCTCTGCTCTCTGCACCTGACTCCTGCCTACCACTCCTAGTAACCCCTCTGCTCTCTGCGCCTGACTCCTGCCCACCACTCCTAGTAACCCCTCTGCTCTCTGCGCCTGACTCCTGCCCACCACTCCTAGTAACCCCTCTGCTCTCTGCGCCTGACTCCTGCCCACCACTCCTAGTAACCCCTCTGCTCTCTGTGCCTGACTCCTGCCCACCACTCCTAGTAACCCCTCTGCTCTCTGCGCCTGACTCCTGCCCACCACTCCTAGTAACCCCTCTGCTCTCTGCGCCTGACTCCTGCCCACCACTCCTAGTAACCCCTCTGCTCTCTGCGCCTGACTCCTGCCCACCACTCCTAGTAATCTGTGACTGTGGAAGGGCAAAAGGAAATGCACTTTGGCTGCTCTACGAGTGGTCTGCATCACTCATAGATGTGCAAAGTTTTTTTTAAAGAGTCAAGTTACTAACAAATGCTCCAGGAAACAGCTACTAAAGATACACCGTAAGATGTTAATTAATGCTATTAACACTCGAGGAAACGAGGCCCAAGAAGCGTCAGATGCCACATGGGACCTTCAAACATTCTCCGGATTCACCGAAGCGACTAGACAACAACAGAGTTAGATATCCTGGAGGCGAGAGAGAGAGAGAGAGAGAGAGAGAGAGAGAGAGAGAGAGAGAGAGAGAGAGAGAGAGAGAGAGAGAGAGAGAGAGGAGCTAAAAGATTCACAGCTTTTATTAAAGACATCATTCCATTGATTTCCTGTCAGCGTCCACCCTGATGACATCGATGGAGTGAGGGATTAGAAGAAGAGAAGAAGAAGAAGAAGTGAAGGATCCCAGGAAGCTCTCCTCCTTCTTTTCACCAAAAGACCCAGACAACCCAGATAGGCTGTGCCAAAGTGAGCCGTCTCATCTGTAATGAAGACATTATTCCGAGGCCTCCCTATCCATATTTGATGAGAAGGCCAGCCACAATTAAGTAGACCCTTCTGTGGCTCTGGAAGCTGATTGATAGTTCCCACACCGAGAGGATTGTGGGTCAGTTGGCTGGCTTATATAACAGCCGAAGAACGCCCTTCGACCTTCCTCCACTGCTGTTAAGTCCCAAGTGGGGCCGAGCCTAGTCTATATGGATGGTCCACATGTGCTTCTTAATGAATTAAAAAGAGCAA
Organism: Oncorhynchus kisutch; assembly: GCF_002021735.2. Taxonomy (NCBI): domain Eukaryota; kingdom Metazoa; phylum Chordata; class Actinopteri; order Salmoniformes; family Salmonidae; genus Oncorhynchus; species Oncorhynchus kisutch. Next base: position 6,074,794 of record NC_034177.2, read on the forward strand.
TTTAGGCCTCTTTATCTCCCAGTGGAACTGATTTTATCTGTTGAACACTCACCTGGTGAACCCGACCGGTATCGCAGTGTTTTATCATAATATATTTTCAACTAGAAAGGTTATTAACAACTCCTCGGACTGGAAAGTGTTAGCAGTTACAAACGAAAGTGCCTGGGGGCAGTGCTGTTTTAATTGTCCATGTGTGACTCTCACCCACGATGGCAAATTGGCACATTGATGTAGCCCTTTGCCCTAACATTGCTATCTTCTGGAAGGCATTACCAGGTACATATGGCGAGAGTATAGTGTGTGTGTGTGTGTGTGTGTGTGTGTGTGTGTGTGTGTGTGTGTGTGTGTGTGTGTGTGTGTGTGTGTGTGTGTGTGTGTGTGTGTGTGTGTGTGTGTGTGTGTGTGTGTGTGTGTGTGTGTGTGTGTGTGTGTATGCGTATGTATATGTACACTACCGTTCAAAAGTTTGGGGTCACTTAGTAATGTCCTTGTTTTTGAAAGAAAAGCACATTTTTTTGTCCATTAAAATAACATCAAATTGATCAGAAATACAGTGTAGGCATTGTTAATGTTGTACATGACTATTGTAGCTGGAAAGGGCAGATTTTTGGGGGGAATATCTACACAGGTATACCAAGGCCCATTATCAGCAACCATCACTCCTGTGTTCCAATGGCATGTTGTGTTAGCAAATCAGGCTGGCCTTCTAGGCAGAGTTCCTCTGTCCAGTGTCTGTGTTCTTTTGCCCATCTTAATCTTTTCTTTTTATTGGCCAGTCTGAGATATGGGTTTTTCTTTGCAACTCTGCCTAGAAGGATCCCAGAGTCGCCCCTTCACTGCATTTTCATTTTTATTTACCATGGCAAGATAGTTAAGGACAAATTCTTATTTTCAATGATGAAAAAACTGAAAAAACAGATTTTTTACCATGTCAGTTCAGGGATTCGATCTTGCAACCTTTCAGTTACTAGTCCAACGCTCTAACAACTTGACTACCTGCCACCCTGAATTTGAGACTGGTGTTTTGTGAGTACTATTTAATGAAGCTGCCAGTTGAGGACTTGTGAGGCGTCTGTTTCTCAAACTAGACACTCTAATGTACTTGTCCTCTTGCTCAGTTGTGCACCGGGGCCTCCCACTCCTCTTTCTATTCTGGTTATAGACAGTTTGCGCTGTTCTGTGAAAGGAGTAGTACAAGATCTTCAGTTCCTTGACAATTTTTCACGTGGAATAGCTTTCATTTCTCAGAACAAGTATAGACTGACGAGTATGAGAAGAAAGTGCTTTGTTTCTGGCCATTTTGAGCCTGTAATCGAACCTACAAATGCTGATGCTCCAGATACTCAACTTGTCTAAAGGCCAGTTTTATTGATTCTTTAATTAGCACAATAGTTTTCAGCTGTGCTAACATAATTGCAAAAGGGCTTTCTAATGATCAATTAGCCTTTTAAAATGATAAACTTGGATTAGCTAACACAACGTGCCATCGGAACACAGGAGTGAAGGTTGCTGATAATGGGCCTCTGTACACCTATGTAGATATTCCATCAAAAATCTGCCATTTCCAGCTACAATAGTCATTTACAACATTAACAATGTCCACACTGTATTTCGTATATATCAATTTGATGTTATTTAATGGACAAAACATGTGCTTTTCTTCCAAAAACAAGGACATTTCTAAGTTACCCCAAACTGAACGGTAGTGTACGTGTGTGGGTAAGGGTGAGAATGCAAACGATGCAAAGAAGGACATTCAGAGACACTTCAAATTCTCTTTTTATTTCAATAAGAAGTATTTTAAGTATTTTCACGTGGAGACAACCTGGGCTCTAGTCTAGCCTCCATCATGGGC
>NC_034177.2:6079148-6109148 GCF_002021735.2 Oncorhynchus kisutch
AACTGTCATTTTCATTTCTAGATCATGATAATTAGTGATGGGACGTTCTCGAATATACGGCTATTTAAAAAAAAACTATTTTTGGTGAACATCGGGATCTGAAACGAATCTGTGAAAGAGCCGTTGATTTGGCTCCCGGATTTGCATACTGCTACTACTGCACACTATTACTACTGCATACTACCACTACTGCGTACTGTTACTACTGCATGCTACTACTACTGCATAATGCTACTACTGCATACTGCTACAACTGCACACTATTACTACTGCATACTACCACTACTGCGTACTGTTACTACTGCATGCTACTACTACTGCATAATGCTACTACTGCATACTGCTACAACTGCACACTATTACTACTGCATACTACCACTACTGCGTACTGTTACTACTGCATGCTACAACTACTGCATAATGCTACTACTGCATACTGCTACAACTGCACACTATTACTACTGCATACTACCACTACTGCATACTCTAACTACTGCATACTGCTACTATTGCATACTGTTGCTACCGCATACTGCTACTACTGCATAATGGTACTACTGCATAATGGTAGTACTGCATACTTTAATACTGCATACCGCTTCTACTGCACACTGTTACTACTGCGTAACTGAACTACTGCATAATGCTATCACTGCATACGGGTAGTACTGCATACTTCTACAACTGCATACCTCTATTACTGCATAATCCTACTAGTGTATACTGCTACCACTGCATAATGGTATTACTGCATGCTGCTACTACCGCATACGGCTGCATTATTTTACCACTACATACTGCTACAATTGCATAGTGTTACTAAGGTATACTGTTACTACTGAATACTGCTAATACTAAGTAATGTTACTACTGTATAATGTTCCTACTGCATACTGCTACAGCTGCATAATGTTACAACTGCATACTGCTACTACTAAATCATGTTACAACTGCATACTGCTACTACTAAATCATGTTACAACTGCATACTGCTACTACTAAATCATGTTCCTATTGCATACTGCTACTACAAAATAATTGTACTACTACACTTTGTTACAACGGCATACTGCTACTACTGTATACTGCTACGACTGTATACTGCTACTACTGTATACTGCAGCTACTGCATACTCTGCTACTGCATAATGCTACTACTGCATACTCTGTTACTGCATACTGTTACTACTGCATACTGTTACTACTGCATACTGCATACTTCTGCTACTGTATACTGTTACTACTGCATACTACTGTGTACTTCTACTACGGCATACCTCTACTATTCCAACCATTACACACAGGCTCAGAAACACATACTGTTCACATGATAAGAAACACCCTCTACTTACACGCACGTACCTGTGGATTTTGTATTCTAGATATGTGACAGTAGAGAAGTGGCTTGAGGGTACATGCTTAATGTGTTGTGAAAACTGGTATGAAATGTAATGTCATATATTTTAAATTGTATATAACTGCCTTAATGTTGCTGGTCCCCAGGAATGGTCACTTCTGCTTTGTCTGCAGATAATTGGGATTCTTAATAAATACAAAAATACAAAAAAAAGACATTATCTGTAGATAAGTTATAAAAACATTATCTTTAGATTGTACCTCCTCACTACTGGAACAATAGATTGTACCTCCTCACTACTGGAACAATAGATTGTACCTCCTCACTGATGGAACAATAGATTGTACCTCCTCACTACTGGAACAATAGATTGTACCTCCTCACTACTGGAACAATAGATTGTACCTCCTCAGTACTGGAACAATAGATTGTACCTCCTCACTACTGGAACAATAGATTGTAACTCCTTACTGATGGAACAATAGATTGTACCTCCTCACTACTGGAACAATAGATTGTACCTCCTCACTACTGGAACAATAGAGTGTACCTCCTCACTGATGGAACAATAGATTGTACCTCCTCACTGATGGAACAATAGATTGTACCTCCTCACTACTGGAACAATAGATTGTACCTCCTCACTACTGGAACAATAGATTGTACCTCCTCACTACTGGAACAATAGATTGTACCTCCTCACTACTGGAACAATAGATTGTAACTCCTCACAATAGAGAGCCTTTTTCTGGGATACTCACATTTTTTGCAGTTTGTAAATTTTTCTTTCTCATCTTTTTTTTAAAGCCAGCTAATAATTTTGTCAGGAAAAAAAATCTATTTGAACTCACATGTCATAATCTGACATAATGGATTAGCTTTTTTTTCCTGGTTTTAGGTACATTTTGAAGTACTAATTAAATTTGAAGCCATTTAAAGGAGCCAAATTAACAACTATTTTAGCTGAATGGGGTGAAATGACCCGGCTCACTGAAAATACTCGGAATGCCCATCAGTAATGATTGTTCACTAATAATTGATTTCTCAATCACCCAACATGCCGTGTTGTAATCTGTGGTAGGTTATATTATGAATGGAATAGCAGCATACGAATTAGGTTGCTTGTCGCACGTAACAACAAAAGAGAATTACAGGGAGAATTGACGTTGGTGATTAGAGGAACTAACGACAAAGGTTAGGGGAGGTAAAACGGCAAAGGTTAGGAGAGGTAAAACGACAAAGGTTAGGAGAGGTAAAACGACAAAGGTTAGGAGAGGTAAAACGACAAAGGTTTAGGAGAGGTAAAATGACAAAGGTTAGGAGAGGTAAAACGACAAAGGTTTAGGAGAGGTAAAATGACAAAGGATAGGAAGGGTAAAACGACAAAGGTTTAGGAGAGGTAAAACGACAAAGGTTTAGGAGAGGTAAAACGACAAAGGTTAGGAGAGGTAAAATGACAAAGGTTTAGGAGAGGTAAAACGACAAAGGTTAGGAGAGGTAAAACGACAAAGGTTAGGAGAGGTAAAACGACAAAGGTTAGGAGAGGTAAAACGACAAAGGTTAGGAGAGGTAAAACGACAAAGGTTAGGAGAGGTAAAATGACAAAGGTTAGGAGAGGTAAAACGACAAAGGTTAGGAGAGGTAAAACGACAATGGTTAGGTGAGTTTACGTAGCAAGTTAGGTGAATTGGGTTAAGTTTAGAATAAGGGTTAGCTAGAATGCTACGGTTGTCCCCGACGCGACTCGAACATTCAACCTTTGGATTGTCAGACTTTCCTAGATTACGCCCACCCATCCTGTCCGACCAACTTCCCTACTTTAGTTTCTGTCTCCAAGTAACGAGACCATTTGTAGGTATCAAACATCTTGGAGGTGCTCAGAAATATATCAAGTATATTTCATTTGGCTCTGAGGCCAGGCCGGTGCCTCAGCAGCTAAGACCGCACACGACATCTGTCATGTCATGCGCGTGACAGCATTAAGTGGAGCTTGTGTAGAGTAGCTCTTAGTAAGTGTTACTCCTTTATTTCAGGGTTGTACGCTCGGTGACCTGAATCCAGGGGTCCTGGATGGTAGGAAGAAGAGAAAGAGAGCCACCGTCCGGCCCTGTCCAACGCCACGGGCTGAAATCCAATAACCCACATGAAAGAGGCCAATCACATGGCTTCCATTATAATCCATTCACTTTAAAGAAATATGGGCTCCCATAAAAATAAAAAACTTCAAAAGGGGAAACTGACAAATTTTTATACCATCTGAACGTTAAACATAAAAGGGGGAACGGAGTTGATATGAAATCTGTTAAGAGTCTTCTAAATATACTCTGGATAGTCAGAAATCATGCAGCATGGGTCCAGTATGTTACAAGACTGCTCAACTAGACTGAGTAAGTGATTGGGTCGAAATGTACATAATGGTTACCTGGAGGAAAATGGGGGAGGGTCATTTTTTTCTTCAATTTCAGTCTGCCCCTGAACAGGCGGTTAACTCACTGTTCCTAGGCCGTCATTGAAAATTAATGTTGACTTGCCTAGTTAAATAAAGGTATAAAAAAATGTGTGCCGATGTTGCCCCTCATCTGTGATTCTCTGCTGAGCGCACAATATCAAGTGTAGCTATAGGCTATTTAGTGTAGTCTCAATCAAATGATCCACAGCCTCTTTCAAAAACGGCATATCTAAGGCTCTGGTCTGTCCTAAGAAGTGAGGGTAAATGTTCTCTGCTATCCACAATTTCAGAGAGGCCCGATTTTATTATAAATAACGTACACTCCCTAACGACAGAAAAAAAGAGAGATTGTGCAGCTTTTGAGAAATGCTCAAATGTTTGGTGTTTTGTTAAAATGGTTTAAATGTGAATGTTGGTTTAAGTATGGGACTAAGTGGATGTAGCTCGTTAAGTGTGGGACTAAGTGGATGTAGCTCGTTAAGTGTGGGACTAAGTGGATGTAGCTTGTTAAGTGTGGGACTAAGTGGATGTAGCTCGTTAAGTGTGGGACTAAGTGGATGTAGCTCGTTAAGTGTGGGACTAAGTGGATGTAGCTCGTTAAGTGTGGGACTAAGTGGATGTAGCTCGTTAAGTGTGGGACTAAGTGGATGTAGCTCGTTAAGTGTGGGACTAAGTGGATGTAGCTCGTTAAGTGTGGGACTAAGTGGATGTAGCTCGTTAAGTGTGGGACTAAGTGGATGTAGCTCGTTAAGTGTGGGACTAAGTGGATGTAGCTCGTTAAGTGTGGGACTAAGTGGATGTAGCTTGTTAAGTGTGGGACTAAGTGGATGTAGCTCGTTAAGTATGGGACTAAGTGGATGTAGCTCGTTAAGTGTGGGACTAAGTGGATGTAGCTCGTTAAATGTGGAACTAAGTGGATGTAGCTCGTTAAGTGTGGGACTAAGTGGATGTAGCTCGTTAAGTGTGGGACTAAGTGGATGTAGCTCGTTAAGTGTGGGACTAAGTGGATGTAGCTCGTTAAGTGTGGGACTAAGTGGATGTAGCTCGTTAAGTGTGGGACTAAGTGGATGTAGCTCGTTAAGTGTGGGACTAAGTGGATGTAGCTCCTTAAGTGTGTGACTAAGTGGATGTAGCATCTTGTCAGTGGGATGAGTGTTTGTAAAGCTGTATAAAACACTATGCTTCCCAGTCGATACAGTTTGTGCATCTATTATTTTCAAATTTTGTGATGTTTTTGTTAGTTTAGGTCTTCGGGATGTTTTATTTGTTTTCTTGAGGCATGTCGAAGTTTGGTAGCTGAAGTCTATGCCGCTTCGTTGGTGATTGGTCAACAGTACTACTCCTAGTGAAAACATTAAGTGTTTTGGTGTCATTCAACAAGGGATGACTAGTTTTCATGCACATTTTTTCACTTGAGAAATATTGCACCAAACAACTTAGCTAAATGTCAAATTTTGTGACTAAGACCTCCTCAGCAAAAAAAAACATTGTTGTTTCTACGGTGGCTCAAGGGAAGATCTTTAGGGAACATGACAGACGGATGCTTTGCCTAGCCGAGTTCTGCTAGGAGCGAACCAAACCTACGTATGTATGTATGCAGGCGCCTTTAAAGTGCCTAACAGTGAACAAGCAAAGAAGACAACCATTACTGTACAATCACTTCCTGGGAAAGTCTAAATGGGATCCTGGGGACATCCTGAATTTGATATCACCCCATCGAAGTTGAACATTTAAACGGTTAAGGTGCCGGTTGGGTAAGGGGTTAAGTGTAGAGTTAGGATTTAAGGTAGGGAAGTCCTAAGGATCCCAGATAGCACTAATCATCAATTCCTTGACCAAATTTCTTATCCTGACAAACTTACATTCACATACTTCAACAGATTCTCCTCATGCATGTAAAAAAAAATATATACAGCTTTGGCCCTCTCCTACACTCAGCCTAACACTGCCAAGTCTCTCAAACACACACACTCCCTATGGAGGCTCTCTGCAAAATGAATAACCCAGGCCAGCGTGGTAGAGATAGTGTGTTTTGGTGCTTCTAGTGAAAGGGCTTTGCCTCAACTCTGCAGAGAACAGGGATGACTGATTTACCAACAGCTTTCCCTCCACTCCACTGAGGACAGGGCTAGCTGATTTAACAACAGCTTTGCCAACTCTACAGAGAACAGGGCCGACTGATTAATTATATCAACATAGAGAGAGAGAGAGAGAGAGAGAGAGAGAGAGAGAGAGAGAGGGAGAGAGAGAGAGAGAGAGAGAGACAGAGAGAGAGAGACAGAGAGAGAGAGAGAGAGAGAGAGAGGGGAGTGGGGGGAGGTATGATTTAAAGTCCTAATATCAGCAGTTATTGCTACTCCTGTTCTCCAGTTTCATAGTGAAGTGTAATGGAATCCCCATCATTGAACATGTTGATTGGCTGTTAAACCGACCCCGACCTATCACGACAAAGCTCCTGGCTGTCAACTACCTATCAGATATGAGGAGAGTCTGATATTTTCTGCACATGACAAATTGAGTGGACTTGAGTTGTGTACTAGCCTGGCTGACATGACTCACGTGGTCAGCGAGGGAGAGCACACTGGTCTGGACAGGAGGCCGTTGGTAAATGCGGTTTGATTGGTTCTCTCAGACTTTTATTGTTGAGGTGGGACTCATTATGTCTGGTTGAAAACCAAACCCTGCATTCCACAGTAAGAACTTTGTACCAATGGTCCAGCATGGTGGCGGTAGTGTGATGTTTTGGGGATGCTTTGCTGCCTCAGGACCTGGACGACTGAACCATGAATTCTGCTCTGTATCACAGAATTCCACAGGAGAACGTCAGGCCATCCGTCGGTGAACGGAAGCTGTGTATCTGGTTTTACAAGATGGTGCCTGACAAAGATGGTCGTCTATCTTCGAGTTCTTAGGAAACCATGCAGTGTTTTTTTATGTATTGTTTCTTACACCCCAGGAAATCTTAAGTCTTATTACAAGAAATATTGGATATAAGAACAATGTCAACTTACTAACATTACGACCAGGAATACAACTTTCCCAAAGCAGATCCTCGGTTCAGACCACTATCCAGGACAATGGATCTAATCCCAGTAGCCAACCAAAAACAACGACACTTCAGAAGGGGCAGACGGAGCAGCCTCCTGGTCAGGCTCCATAGATCACCCACCTCTCCCGAGTATACAACTCCCCAATCTCCAGTCTCTTGGTAACAAGGTAGACAAAATTCGAGCAGAGGTTTCCTTCCAGAGAGACATGAGAAATTGTAACATTCTCTGTTTCCTGGAAACATGTCTCTCTCTCTCTCTCTCCCCCTCTCTCTCTCTCTCTCTCTCTCTCTCTTGGCTTGTCACCCAAAACCCTGACAAACTTTTACAGATGCACAATCGAGAGCAACTGCTCCGCCCACAACCTATCAACCATAAGGCTCTCCAGAGGGTAGTGCGGTCTGCACAATGTATCACCGGGGGCAAACTACCTGCGCTCTCATGACACCTACAGCCCCCGATGTCACAGGAATGCCAAAAAGATCATCAAGAACAACAACCACCCGAGCCACTGCCTGTTAACCCCACTACCATCCAGAAGGTGAGGTCAGTACAGGTGCATCAAAGCTGAGACTGAGAAACTGAAAAAACAGCTTCTATCTTAAAGGTCATCAGACTGCTAAAAAGCCATCACTAACTCAGAGAGGCTGCTGCCTACATGGAGACCCAATCACTGGACACTTTAATAAAATGATCAGTAGCCACTTTAAATAATGCCACTTTAAATAATGCCACTTTAATAATGTTTACATATCTTACATTACTCATGTTACATGTATATATTGTATTTTATACCATCTACTGCACCTTGCCTATGCCGCTCGGCCATCGCTCGTCCATATACTTATATGTACATATTATCATTCACCCCTTTAGATTTGTGTGTATTAGGCAGTTGTTGGGGAATTGTTCGATTACTTGGTAGATATTACTGCACAGTCGGAACTAGAAGCACAAGCATTTTGCTACACTCGCATTAAGATCTGCTAACCATGGCTATGTGACCAATACAATTTGATTTGATTTGAGAATGGTGGAAATCCAGCTAAATTCTGGAAAGTGGTCAAATCTTTGAAACAAAACCCCATCCCCCCTATTGTCCCAACAGGTTACGTAACAGACACAAATAAAAATGTGTGGTGTTTTTAATAATAATTTTTCCTCTGTCGTCCACCTGTTTGAAAGGATAATTTCTGAAAATACCTCAAGTTCCAGAAGAGGGAGTCCTTTATTCACCTCTAAACAGAGAGCAGAGAATGATGCACTTCCAGGCACTTCACTTTTATTTTTTCTTCATTTGAACCATGTTATTTATGTCTGTGATGTACTATATGCCTTGCAACAACAACAACAACAACAACAACAGAAAATATGTTTAAAAAAAACAAAAAATGACATAGGAGCTGATTTGTTTGATCTCTTTTTACTGCAGCTTCCCCCCCTCATTGTAAAACCTTTCGATCCACACCGTTTTTGAACAAATTACTTCCGGTGTCTTTAAGATCTGGAAGGTGTCGAATATCCTCAAAATATTTGAAGTACTTGCAAACTTCCAGCTAAGAACTTTGTACTTATAACAGGTGAGCCTGTTATGTATTGTTATTGCCCTTACGTCTGAGCAGGCTATGTTGGAGCTCCAATCAGATTGTCTTTTACCTCCCAGAATGCCCTTGTTGATTTATTGGTACTTAGTGTGGGAAAGAGTAAATGATTGTTGTTTTCTAATTCTCATAGAAATATTTCAGATGGTTTACACATCTATGCTTTGGATGGGTTTTCTCATCGAGCAGGTTCCCGCCTATAAATATCTGGGCTTATATATTATTTCTTACATATGGATAAGCTAGTAATAGTCATTTTATAGATATCATGCCTCTTCCTAAACAGCAGGAAGCAGGTTGTACAGGAAACCTTCCCACCAGCTCTTGATTGTGGTGACACTATTTATCAGAATGCAGCAGCCTACTACTGTAAAACCCTGTAATGCAGTGGACCATAGCACACTTCGCTTTACCGCAGGTGACAGGTTTAATACTCATCACTGCATCCTTTATCAGGTCGGATGGACGTCTCTAAATTCCACGTAGATCACTTGATTTCTCCCCATTTTTGTTTACAAAGCTCTGCTGCACAAGCTTCCATCATATCTCACTTCTCTGTTAAAGTCTGTAAATACGAGGCACCAACCCCACTCACAGGGTTGGTTGACTCTTGAGGTTCCTCGTGTCTCTACCAACCGTAGGGAAATCAGCCTTTAGTTTGAACTGTTGATTTACCCCCTCCCCCCCCCCCCCCCATGTTTGGAATAATTCACAAACCTCATTACGTCTTTAACCCCTGGTGCCAATAGGACAGTTTAGACACGGATGAGGAATGAACTCACTGAGGTTGGCGAGTGTTTTGGTTCATTGTAATACTTTATTTTTGTTTTGTTGAAACGCAGTGCATCCGCATATTGTTTTATTGAATTATGTTGATTTGTGATTTGATTGTTCTCAAGGAACCATGGAGAATGACAGTGTAGCGGCAGTGTAGCCTAGTGGTTAGAGCATTGGACTAGTAACCGAAAGGTTGCAAGTTCAAATCCCCGAGCTGACAAGGTACAAAATCTGTCGTTCTGCCCTTGAACAGGCAGTTAACCCACTGTTCCTAGGCCGTCATTGAAAATAAGAATTTGTTCTTATTTAATAAAAAACGAGACCCATGTCTCAATTGGGATCCCCTGAATAAAATAAAATTTAAAAAACTTTTTTTTTTTTTTAAGACAGGCTATGGGCAATTATCAAACAATGGCTTTATCTGAATGAAGATGAGTTATTGGTAGACTAATATAATGGTTACATTAGCATGACACATGTTACATCGGGTATAGCACACCTTATCCTATGTAAAAGACACTGTTGAAACACTGACTGACTGTTGTGAAAGGAGGGGGTTATACTAAGGTATATGGAGTTGTTTTGAGAAAGTCATGCCAAGGATTATTTATCTAAATTATTAATTATTTATCTAAATATAAAGATTATTTAGCTGTTTGATTTAGATTTGTGAGACCCCTTGAAGTTTAAAACAATATATACAACAATTATTTAATGAAGAACACATTTTGACCTAACTGCTATTAGCCCATAGCAATGCATTGACTAACAGATTCACTACCTAGAACAACAGATAGTCCCCCCCCCTCCCACACACAATCTAAAGGAAGTTTGTTGTGAAGTTTCTGTCCTCTATCTGAGAGATATCAGAAAGATCAGGAAACATTTTCCCCATGTATTTAACCCCTTATTTCCAACTGTTACCGGGGGACTTTCAGATGGGTGTTGTGAGGCCTGTGGACATCCTAGAGCAAAACAAATGACGTGTATGTGTTGTCGGGCTTCTCACGTTTCCACAGAGGGGTCATACTAGTGTGTAGCCCAAACTGTTCGGACGCTACAAACAGAAGTTGGCAGATCGGCTGTACCAACTTCAAATGAGTCCCAAGATGCTTGTCGGGGTCATAGCAAAATGGAGAAAACCATTGTGTTTGTGAGAGTTTCATCTTTCCATAGACGTGTCATAATAGTTTATAGGCCAAACGTTTCAAACGCTGCAGACGATTTTGTGAGAAGACCGATTTTCGGGATGACTCATGGTCTGACAAACATCCCTCAAGCTCTGTCACCTTCCACCCCAGATACAGAAGTGTTACATATTATATATTATAAATGTTATTGTTATATTAAGTGTTATATATTATATTATATTATATATTATTATATATGTTATCGGATACGGTTTATTGAGATGCATCCACTTAAAAATATATATCTCTAACCTACACTGACACATTTTTATGGGAATTATGCTAATTAGATTCTGGTAGACCTTAGTTTTTTTTTTACCAATGGTGTACAGTACCATCACAAAGTATTCACATCCTAAGACTTTTTATGTTACAGTTTTAGAGTTTAAAATCTATTTAAATTCAGATGTTGTTTCACTGGCTTACACACAATACCCCATAATGTCAAAGTGGAATAATGTTTTAGACATAAAATTAAGTTGAAATACCTTGATCAACAACCAATCAACAACCAACTTGACGAGCTTGATCATTTTTTTAAAGAATCATTTGCAAACATTGTACAGCAGCAGTTGTGCAAAGCTCTTAGAAACTTACCCAGAAAGACTCACAGCTGTAATCGCTGCCAAAAGTGATTCCAACATGTATTGACCCAGGGGTGAGAATACTTTTGTAAATTAGATATTCATGTATTTAATTTTCAATAAATTTGCAAAACGTTTCTAAAACATGTTTTCACATGATCATTATGGGGTATTGTGTTTAGATGGGTGAGATTTTGTATTTATTTAATCCAATTTGAATTCCGGTCGTAACACAACAAAATGTGGATGTCACACCCTGACCATAGTTTGCTTTGTATGTTCCTGTCTCTGTGTTTGCACCAGATATGGCTGTTTAGGTTTTCTCACGTTTATTGTTTTGTTAGTCTATTCATGTATAGTTTCTTTATTAAAGAACCATGAATAATAACCACGCTGCGTTTTGGTCCGCCTCTCCTTCAACTCAAGAAAACCGTTACCGTGGAATAAGTCATAGGCTAATGAATACTTTTTGAAGGCACTGTATATAAACTCTGGATGACTGACAGGGGGTGCTGTATTGAAGCAGCCATCTTGGTACTTCTTCTCCAGTATAAAACACATTTATTCTATTACAGTTGCCTTAATTCATATTTTTATTTTAATATTATGTGAACTAAACATACAAATACATTTTTGGGGGGGGGACTAATTTACTCTTCCCACTAGAACTAAATGTAACGATGTGAAATGGCTAGCTAGTTTGCGGTGGTGCGCGCTAATAGTGTTTCAATCGGGTGACATCACTCGCTCTGAGACCTTGAAGTAGTTGTTCTCCTTTTGTGGAGCGATTGGAAACAATGCTTTGTGGGAGGCTGTTGTCGATGTGTGCAGAGGGTCCCTGGTTCGAGCCCAGGTAGGGGCGAGGAGAGGAACGGAAGCAATACTGGTACACAAACACAATTTAATGCATGTATTTTTGTCCAAGAAACATTTAATTGAAATGCTGTAGAATTACATTCGTTCCTATGAGGACTGCTCTAACTGGGGAGTGGCAATATGGCCGACTGGTGGCTTCAAAGCCAAGGTTAATACATAGGCTCAGCAATTCAGGGTTTATATACATCATTAGTTTTAACACCGTTGCAGCTGACAATATTTTTCAATGACAACACATTTGTGGCATCCGTCATCCATGTATAGACAGGTGTTCAGACACGCAGATACCTAATTAGCACAGTCGACTCTGTCTTCCATCTGTTTTCCATAAACATGTGCTGTACCATGGAAATATCTTAGCTAGCTAGGTTAGCAGCTAACGTTAGATAGCAAGTAGCTAGTAGGCTAATTTGATTAAAGGCAACAATATCAACACTTGCCTGAACAGGAGAACGTTGGACATTTATTTGTGACTTTGTCACTTGGCATTGTGTGTTGGCGGTGTCTGCTGTGTTTGAGTCTGGCAGCAGTAGTAGCAACTAGAGAGGCTTCCTCTCACTCCACTGGCTCCCAGAGCGAGGCACAGTGAAGGTTGTTTGATTTAGCACAAATAATAATTATAATTAATCCATCAAGGATTTTTATTTTAATATATACAGTACCAGTCCAAAGTTTGGACACACCTACTCATTCCAGGGTTTTTCTTCATTTGTACTATTCCCTACATTGCAGAATCATGGTGAAGACATCAAAACTATGAAATAACACATTTGGAACCATGTAGTAGCCCATGTAGTAGCCCCAAAAAAGTGTTAAACAAATCAATATAGTGTATATTTTATACTTGAGATTCTTGAAAGTAGCCACCATTTGCCTTGATGACAGCTTTGCACACTCTTGCTGTGTGCATTAATGAAATTGACGCATCGCTAAAGCATCGCTAAAACGCCTGATGTTTTCAGTGATTTAAGCAAGTAAATGCTCTCTTTTATTATTTTAAAAGGTCAATTTAAAGTTAAAGAGGGAATGTCCACTCCCTGTTATACAGCAAAAATGACAAAAACAAAATGTAATATTTTACAAACACAGTACAAAACAAATGAACTAAGGTCAGAACGTGACAAGTACCCCATAATGACAAAGTGAAAACAGGTTTTTAGACATTTTTGCAAATGTATAAATAAAAAACATAAATACCTTATTTACATAAGGATTCAGACCCTTTTGCTTCAAATTGAGCTCAGGTGCATCCTGTTTCCATTGATCATCCTAGAGTTGTTTGTACGACTTAATTAGAGTAAACCTGTGGTAAATTCAATTGCATTTTGCCACCTAAAGGTCTTTGACAAGATTCTCTGATCTGATGAAATCAAGATTAAACTATTTTACCTGAATGCCAAGCTTCATGTCTGGAGGAAACCTAGCACCATCCCTATGGTGAAGCATGATGGTGGCACCATCCCTATGGTGAAGCATGATGGTGGCAGCATCCCTATGGTGAAGCATGGTGGTGGCACCATCCCTATGGTGAAGCATGGTGGTGGCACCATCCCTATGGTGAAGCATGGTGGTGGCACCATCCCTATGGTGAAGCATGATGGTGGCAGCATCCCTATGGTGAAGCATGGTGGTGGCACCATCCCTATGGTGAAGCATGATGGTGGCAGCATCCCTATGGTGAAGCATGGTGGTGGCAGCATCCCTATGGTGAAGCATGGTGGTGGCACCATCCCTATGGTGAAGCATGATGGTGGCAGCATCATGCTGTGGGGATGTTTTTCAGCAGCAGGGACTGGGAGACTAGTCAGGATCAAGGTTAAAGGTTAAAGTATCAAACTACAGAGAGATCCTTGATGAAAACTTCCAGAGCGCTCAGGACCTCCGACTGGGGTGAATGTTCACCTTCCAACAGGACAACGACACGAAGCACACAGCCAAGACAACGCAGGAGTGGCTTTAGGACAAGTCTCTGAATGTCCTTGAGAGCCCAGCCAGAGCCCTGACTTCAACCTGATTAAATATCTCTGGAGAGACCTGAAAAAAGCTATGCAATGATGCTCCTCATTCAACCTGACAGAGCTTGAGAGGATCTGCAGAGATGAATGGGAGAAACTCCCCAACTACAGGTGTGCCAAGCTTATAGCGTCATACCCAAGAAGACGTGATGCTGTAATCGCTGCCAAAGGTGCTTCATCAAAGTACTGAGTAAAGGGTCTGATACTTGTGATATTTAAATATATTTTTTGTTTTATACATTTGCAAAAATAAAATAAGAACTTTGTTTTGCCAATTTGGGTTATTGTGTGTAGATTGGTGAGAAAAAAAACGATTGAATACATATTAGAATATGGCTGTAGCGTAACAAAAAAACATCAAGGGCTCTGAGTACTTTCCCGAATGCAGTTTTCAAATATACATACTTTGTGGAACCATCTACCAGATCATATTTGCACTTCTCCAGAAATATCAGAAGAAATTGTATTGTGAATTAAGACATTTACGTTCTCACTATAAACCCATAGATTTGTAATATTTAGAATAAATCAATTTAAATGAAAAAACAATCTGCTTTATTATTTATTTATTTAGCTGTGCCACCAGAGATTTTGGGTTCGAGCCACACACACACACACACACACACACAGTCTCATTTGGCGAAGCACAATTGACCCAGCGTCGTCCGGGTTAGGGAGGGTTTGGCCGGCAGGGATATCCTCTCATCTCTAGCGACTCCTGTGGAGGGGACTGAGCACGCACCCCTGGGGAGATCCAGTTTTGAGGATCAGCATGGCAGATGTGTTGCTACCTACCCTCACCATCTGGGGGTGGCCTGTCAGGAAGTCCAGGATCCAGTTGCAGAGGGAGGTGTTTAGTCCCAGGATCCTTAGCTTGTTGATGATCTTTGAGAGTACTATGGTGTTGAACGCTGATCTGTAGTCAATGAACTGCATTCTCACATAGGGGTTCCTTTTGTCCAGGTGGGAAAGGGCAGTGTGGAGTGCAATAGAGATTGCATCATCTGTGGATCTGTTTGGGCGTTATGCAAATTGGAGTGGGTCTAGGGTTTCTGGGATAATTGTGTTGATGTGAGCCATTACCAGCCTTTCAAAGCAGTTCATGGCTATTGGCGTGAGTGCTACGGGTCTGTAGTCATTTAGGCAGGTTGCCTAAAGCATGTTTACAGACTCAATCAGGGACATGTTGAAAATGTCAGTGAAGACACCTGCCAGTTGGTTAGCACATGCCCGGAGCACACGTCCAGGTAATCCGTCTTGCCCCACAGCCTGGTGTATGTTGACCTGTTTAAAGGTCTTACTCACGTCGGCTACGGAGAGCGTGATCACACAGTCGTCCGGAACAGCATCCCAAGATCTGCACCGACGGAGAAGAGGAATATGGAGTGGGCTTTTAGTCTGACTCAGGAGGCATGCAAACCATCCACTGCTTCCGAGCATATCGCATATGTTCAGTCCCTGGACAATAAAGTAGACAATCTCAGGGCGAGATTCTCCTTCCAGAGACACATCGGGTACTGTAACATATTCTGTTTCACGGAATCATGGTTCTCTCCGGATATACTGTCATCGTCAATACAACCTCCTCAACATTGAATATCCAGGAAGAACAAACTCTCAGCTAAAATAAAACCGTAGTTGTATATTCCATGATTAACTGCCAATGTTGTGATTGCGGTAACTTAAGTCCTTTTTGTTCTCCCGATCTGGAATACCTCACGCATTCTACGCATTAACTTCCGAGTTAATTCTCTTCGGTCATCGTCACGGTCGACGGCTCTCGGGGACATTGTTCAAACTGGAAACCGCATATCCCAAGGCCACATTTATTGTAACTGTGGATAATAAATCAAATCAGAAGAAAATGATACAGTTTTATCAACACATCGCCTGCAGCTCGTCAATAACTCTCGACAATTTCTACTCCCAATTCCAGGACGGTTACAAAGCCCTCCCTTTGGCAAATAAGATCACCCCTCCGTTCTACGTGGTAAAGACTGTTCACTATTGGTCGGACCAATCGGTATCTATGCTTCAAGATTGTTTTGATCACATGGACTGGGATATGTTCCTGGTTGCCTCTGAGAATAACATTATAGTATACACTTCATCAGATTATTGCATAGAGGATGTTGTTCCCACTTTGATGATTAGTGATTATCCAATCCCAAAAAACATGGATAAAAGGCAGCATTTGTGCAAACTGAAAGTGCGAACCACTGCATTTCACCACGGCAAGGTGACTGGGAACATGGACTTGTACAAATAGACCCCTTATGCCCTCCGTAAGGCAATAAAGAGACAAAACGTCAGTAGAGAGACAAAGTGGAGTCGCAATTCAATGGCTCAGACACGATAAGTATGTGGCAGGGACTCCAGACAATCACAGATTATGAAGGTAAAACCAGCTATGTCGCGGGCAACAAAGACTTGCTCCCGGACAAGCTGAACACCTGCTTTGCCTGCTTTGAAGATAACACAGTGCAGAGGAATGTGAGCTCTCATTCTCCATGGCTGACGTGAGTAAGATATTTAAGCGTGTTAAACCTCGGAAGGCAGCCGGCCCAGACGGCATCCCTAAATCAAATCAAACCAAATTTTATTTGTCACATACACATGGTTAGCAGATGTTAATGCGAGTGTAGCGAAATGCTTGTGCTTCTAGTTCCGACAATGCAGTAATAACCAAAAAGTAATCTAACTAACAATTCCAAAACTACTGTCTTATACACAGTGTAAGGGGATAAAGAATATGTACATAAGGATATATGAATGAGTGATGGTACAGAGCAGCATAGGCAAGATACAGTAGATGGTATCGAGTACAGTATATACATATGAGATGAGTATGTAAACAAAGTGGCATAGTTAAAGTGGCTAGTGATACATGTATTACATAAGGATGCAGTCGATGATATAGATTACAGTATATACATATGCATATGAGATGAATAATGTAGGGTAAGTAACATTATATAAGGTAGCATTGTTTAAAGTGGCTAGTGATATATTTACATCATTTCCCATCAATTCCCATTATTAAAGTGGCTGGAGTTGAATCAGTGTCAGTGTCAGTGTGTTGGCAGCAGCCACTCAATGTTAGTGGTGGCTGTTTAACAGTCTGATGGCCTTGAGATAGAAGCTGTTTTTCAGTCTCTCGGTCCCAGCTTTGATGCACCTGTACTGACCTCGCCTTCTGGATGATAGCGGGGTGAACAGGCAGTGGCTCGGGTGGTTGATGTCCTTGATGATCTTTATGGCCTTCCTGTAACATCGGGTGGTGTAGGTGTCCTGGAGGGCAGGTAGTTTGCCCCCGGTGATGCGTTGTGCAGACCTCACTACCCTCTGGAGAGCCTTACGGTTGAGGGAGGAGCAGTTGCCGTACCAGGCGGTGATACAGCCCGCCAGGATGCTCTCGATTGTGCATCAGTAGAAGTTTGTGAGAGCTTTTGGTGACAAGCCGAATTTCTTCAGCCTCCTGAGGTTGAAGAGGCGCTGCCGCGCCTTCTTCACGATGCTGTCTGTGTGAGTGGACCAATTCAGTTTGTCTGTGATGTGTACGCCGAGGAACTTAAAACTTGCTACCCTCTCCACTACTGTTCCATCGATGTCCTCGGAGCATGTGCTGGCTGGAGTGTTTCTGGACATATTCAATCTCTCCCTATCCTATTCTGTTGTCCCCACTTGCTTCAAGATGTCCACCATTGTTCCTGTACCCAAGAAAGCAAAGGTAACTGAACTAAATTACTATCACACCGTAACACTCACTTCTGTTATCATGAAGTGCTTTCAGAGGCTAGTTGAGGATCATATCACCCTACCCTACACCCTTGACCCACAAGAATTTGCATACCGCCCCAACAGGAAAAGGGGGATAACTAGTCAGTTGTACAACTGAAAGCTTTCTAATGAAATGTATCTTCCGCATTTAACCCAACCCCTCTAAATCAGAGTGGTGTGGGGGGGCTGCCTTAGCCGACATCCACGTCTGGGGACTAGTGGGTTAACTGCCTTGCTCAGGGGTAGAACGACAGATATTTTTACCATGTCAGCTTGGGAATGTGATCCAGCAACCTTTCGGTTACTGGCCCAATGCTCCTACCCACCAGGCTACAGATCCACCGGTGAAGCAATCACAATCGCATTCCACACTGTCCTATCCCACCTGGACAAAAGGAATACCTTCAGTATGTAAGAACCCTGTTCATTGACTAAAGCTCAGCCTTTAATACCATAGTGCCCTCCAAGCTCATCACTAAGTTCGGGGCCCTGGGTTTGAAGCCCGCCCTGTGCAACTGGATCCTGGACTTCCGGACGGAGCGTCCTGAGGTGGTGATGGTAAGCAACATCACTTCAGCTACGCTGATCCTCAACACAGGGGCCCCACAAGGGTGCATGCTCATCCCCTTC
The DNA here is from genome assembly GCF_002021735.2 of Oncorhynchus kisutch. Taxonomy (NCBI): domain Eukaryota; kingdom Metazoa; phylum Chordata; class Actinopteri; order Salmoniformes; family Salmonidae; genus Oncorhynchus; species Oncorhynchus kisutch. Next base: position 6,097,455 of record NC_034177.2, read on the forward strand.
CTGTACTCCCTTTTCACAATGACCGTGTGGCCAAGCACATCTCCAACTCAATCATCAAGTTTGCAGATCACACAACGGTGGTAGACCTTATTACCAACAATGACGAGAAAGTGAGGGCCCTGGCAGAATGGTGCCAAGAAAAAATAACCGACCCCTCAATGTCAACAAATCGAAGGTACGATTCATCTGACTGTAGGGGATATGTTTAATCATGGGTCAGACCAGACTGTCGAGCTAAGACAGTCAGATGGGTGTATGAGGAATTACAGAGATCTAAATCCATAATTTCTACTTCACTGTGTTCAAGCTCGTAATACTCTGTACCATCTGAAAACATGTTTCATGTCTTCATCTTGGACTGGAATTCCTCTTGGAACAAATTTGCTGTATTTCATGCCTTTAGACAGAAGTTGACAAATGTTGCAAGAATGTCAAATTGAGCACCTGGGACAGATGTTGGTCCAGTTGCCATGGTGAGAACTCTCTAAAGAAGGGCGTTCCAATTGGATTGTGCAAAGCCCAAAAGTATATAACAAACTTGTTCAATGACCTGAATGGAACCCTGGTCAGTTGCCCTAACAAAGCCTTGCATCATCGGAGTGTAGATGACTAAGCGTGGCTTTGTGCCTCCAAAGTCCCACATACAACCAAGACGCATCGACTTCATCTCAAAGTTTCAGTTTTCAGCGGACATAAAAGTGTCACTGTATAGTTACTAGCTTCGTTCACGTGTCAAGACATCAGACCTATTGGTTATATCGAAAATGTAAACTTCGCAAGACATCAGACCTATTGTTTACATTGAAAACGTTCACGTGGCATGAGATCAGACCTATTGGTTATATCGAATAGGTTCACATGGCATGATATCAGACCTATTGGTTATATCAAATAGGTTCACATGGCATGACATCAGACCTATTGGTTATATCAAATAGGTTCACATGGCATGACATCAGACCTATTGGTTATATCAAATAGGTTCACATGGCATGACATCAGACCTATTGGTTATATCAAATAGGTTCACATGGCATGACATCAGACCTATTGGTTATATCAAATAGGTTCACATGGCATGACATCAGACCTATTGGTTATATCAAATAGGTTCACATGGCATGACATCAGACCTATTGGTTACATCAACAAGGCCGCTCAGTTGAGAGGACGCTAATACTGTAACGAGCAATGTTTATATACACAGCAGCTTAATCTTCATTGTGTCAGCTTGGCCCGTGGAGTGTTACATTATAAATACACAGTTAATGACAGACAGGATTAGCAACATGGTAGTTTGAACTCCTTGCATTGTTGACTGTCATAGTGTGTCTACAGAGGTGGTTGTTTGGGTGTTTTCAGTTGTGGGGGCAAACTTGGACTTCCACCACATCTCTCTCTCTCTCTCTTTCTCACTCTCTCTCTCTGTCTGTCTATCTCTCTCTCTCTCTCTCTCTCTTGCTCTCTCTCTCTCTCTCTCTCTCTCTTTCTCACTCTCTCTCTCTGTCTCTCTCTGTGTCTCTGTCTCTCTGTCTCTGTCTCTCTGTCCTTGTCCCTGTCTCTCTGTCGCTGTCTCTCTCTCACTCTCTCTCTCACACTCTCTCTCTCACACTCTCTCTCTCTCTCTCTCGCTCTGTTTCTCTCACAATCTCTCTCTCTCACTCTCTCTCTCTCACTCTCTCTCTCTCTCTCTCTCTCTCTCTCTCTCACACACTATCTCTCTCACACACACTCTCTCTCTCACTCTTTCTCTCTCACTCTCTCTCCCACTCTCTCTCTCTCTCTCTCTCTCTCTCTCTCTCTCTCTCAATTCAATTCAATTCAAGGGGCTTTATTGGCATTGGAAACATGTGTTAACATTGCCAAAGCAAGTGAGGTAGATAATATACGAAAGTGAAATAAACAATAAAAATTAACAGTAAACATTACACATACAGAAGTTTCAAAACAATAGACATTACAAATGTCATATTATATATATATATATATATATATACAGTGTTGTAACAATGTACAAATGGTTAAAGTGCACAAGGGAAAATAAAATGATAATTAGTGGGTATCGGCCTAATTCTGCTCTGCATGCATTATTTGGTGTTCTACGTTGAATACGGAGGATACTTTTGCAGAATTCTGCATGCAGAGTCTCAATTTGGTGTTTGTCCCATTTTGTGAAGTCTTGGTTGGTGAGCAGACCCCAGACCTCACAACCATGAAGGGCAATGGGCTCTATGACTGATTCAAGTATTTTTGCCAGATCCTAATTGGTATGTTGAAATTTATGTTCCTTTTGATGGCATAGAATGCCCTTCTTGCCTTGTCTCTCAGATCGTTCACAGCTTTGCAGAAGTTACCTGTGGCGGTATGTATAGTATGTATAGTTTTTTGTGTGCTCTAGGGCAACGGTGTCTAGATGGAATTTGTATTTGTGGTCCTGGCGACTGGACCTTTTTTGGAACACCATTATTTTGGTCTTACTGAGATTTACTGTCAGGGCCCAGGTCTGACAGAATCTGTGCAGAAGATCTAGGTCGGTCCAGGCCTCCTGCAGTCTACAGTAATGTTAAATGAATCTGCTTGCCGTAAACCTGTTAAAACGTTTTCAAAAGGCCTTGTGTGAACTGATGGGGAGAGAGGGAGGGCGTATACACACACTAGTCAGTACCTTTCTCTCTCTATCCCTCCTTTTACCTCTTTCCATTCCATTCCATTCCATTCCATTTCTCTCTCTCTCTCTCCCTCTCTCTCTCTCTCTCTCTCTCTCTCTCTCTCCCTCTCTCTCTCTCTCTCTCTCTCTCTCCCCCTCCCTCTCTCTCTCTCTCTCTCTCTCTCTCTCTCCCCCCTCCCTCTCTCTCTCTCTCTCTCTCTCTCTCTCTCTCTCTCTCTCTCTCTCTCTCTCTCTCTCTCTCTCTCTCTCTCTCTCTCTCTCTCTCTCTCTCTCTCCCCCTCCCTCTCTCTCTCTCTCTCTCTCTCTCTCTCCCCCTCCCTCTCGCTCTCTCTTTCTCTCTCTCTCTCTCTCTCTCTCGCTCGGCTGATTCCAAAGCTATTGACGTTGTTTCTGAGCATAATTTTACTTGTATTTTTTATTTACATTTTTTTTTATGCCCCAGTTGAGCGAATGGCCCCTCTGGATTTGCATACGGTCTCCATTGAGGGGGATTTGTCAGGCGTTTTATTTTTATTTTCAAAAGTTGGAGGAGGAGAGAAAGCTTGTGGCCATGATTGTACTTGAATATTTAGAAGGATTTTAGAGACTTATGTTGAGCTTTACATGGGTCATTCCAAAAAGTGTAAATTTGTCCCCCAAAAAAGTGTCTAAGTGGCTATTAAATTGCCAAATAAAGTAACATGGCTGACCGTAACAGGGTTGACCATAACATGGTTGACCGTAACAGAGTTGACCGTAACAGAGTTGACCGTAACATGGTTGACCATAACAGGGTTGACCGTAACAGGGTTGACCATAACAGGGTTGACCATAACGGGGTTGACCGTAACATGGTTGACCATAACAGAGTTGACCGTAACATGGTTGACCATAACAGGGTTGACCATAACAGGGTTGACCGTAACAGGGTTGACCGTAACATGGTTGACCGTAACATGGTTGACCATAACAGAGTTGACCGTAACAGGGTTGACCGTAACAGGGTTGACCGTAACAGGGTTCACCATAACATGGTTGACCATAACAGGGTTGACCGTAACATGGTTGACCGTAACAGGGTTCACCATAACATGGTTGACCGTAACAGGGTTGACTGTAACAGGGTTGACCATAACAGGGTTGACTGTAACAGGGTTCACCATAACATGGTTGACTGTAACAGGGTTGACTGTAACAGGGTTGACCATAACAGGGTTGACTGTAACAGGGTTGACTGTAACAGGGTTCACCATAACATGGTTGACCATAACAGGGTTGACCATAACAGGGTTGACCATAACAGGGTTGACCGTAACAGGGTTCACCATAACATGGTTGACCGTAACAGGGTTGACCATAACAGGGTTGACCGTAACAGGGTTGACCATAACAGGGTTGGCCATAACAGGGTTGACGATTTAATCTCAAATCAGCCATGAATCTACTTCTGAAAGACGGAATAGAAGCTTGTTGTGTGCAACAAGGAGTGGCAATTGAATGCAATCACACAACAACAACAAAAAAGTGGAATTGTTAAAAAATGTCTAGCCTGTGTATCTGTGGGTAACTGGGTTGCCATGTTATGCTCGATTCACTCAGATTTCCACCACAACACACAGTAGAACCAGCTCACATGCTTTTATTTTATGATTTAACCATTGCAGTCGATGTTTATTCTGGAAAAGAATATATCAAAAGGAACAGCTTCACCAGAGTTCAGTTCATGTAACAGGGTTGAACTTAAAATGAGAGACAGACACAGTCACATTACATAAATAGTAATCTTCAGAAATGACTTTGTCAAATCAACAAAAGAACTAGGACTTTAGAATGATGGTGAAAACATGGATAAATGTTGGGGTTTAGTGGGTTAAAATCTTCCTAGACGTCACAGAGGGACATGTCAAAATGCTGAAGTCTTTATTCATATTAAAAATCACATTTATTAATTTCTCCACGTGGTCTATATTAAATAGCACTTCATTTAATAAAACAGGTTTTTAAATTATATTTTGTTGTTCAAGTTTCTAGTACAAATATCAAAAGACACATTTTTTCTGGTAGAAAGTCTTTATAAAGTCTTTATAAATAATGACTATGTAAACCACAAACACACCATGATCATGTTCGCTGAACAACACTGTTTAACAAGCTGGGAAAGGAATGGTAGAAATACACCCATCCTCAAGATTGAAAGAACGCTGAACAAAGAGACATGGAGTCACAGTGTAGCAGACTGTCACGTTTAACTGCAAAAATGGTTTCCGCATTATCTCTCTCTTACAACTGACGACTTCTTCATTGAGGAGCTGTTCGCTGAGGACTGAACACAAAGACTTGTGTACACAAGGGTCTCACACGGATGCTGCTAATTAAGGCCTTAACCCCCCTCCGCCTCCTCACAAAACATTGGTCTTTCCGATCAGGCTGAGAGCATTATGAGGGGACAGAATGGACAGGGAGAATAGAGGTAAGTGTGTGTTTGTCTGGATTTGTGTGTTTGTTAGCAGAAGGATTTACAGGTACGGGTGTATTTGTCTGTATTTGTTAGCAGAAGGATTTAGGAGAAGGAGTAGAAATTGGGTGAAACTGAACCAGAATACATTTTGAATGGATTGACAACAATAGATGCAGTAGCCCCATTAGTGTACAAATCCATTAAACTGTACACTGTAATGCTGTACACCAAACTGGTAAAGACGACTAAGCCCACGTAATACAAGCTGAGATTACTCTACTAAATGCGTCTGTCGCTGCTTTACGCCAGGTAACTCAAGAGCACGCCTGATGTAGTGATTTCACGCTGCGCCGCAGCTCCTGTCATTGCTTTTGCTTCCTGAGTCTCGGGTGTATGCCTGTCCCTCGACACGGCAGAAAACACCTGTCCTTGTAATCCACCAATTAACCTAGATAGACTAGGTGTCTGAGTCCCAAACGGCTCTCTATTCCCTCTATAGTGCTCTACTGACGACTTGGGCTCATAGCGGGTTCTAGTCAACAGTAGTACAGTATTAGGGAATAGGATGCTGTTTAGGATTCACCCTAGGACTGTCTTAGGTTACATCCACTGTGGGTGCACCTCGCCCAGTTGCCTTTCTAGCGACGTGTCAGCCTGTGCAATCTCCCTTCTCAGAGAAATCCAAATCCACTTTCTATCCCACAGCCAAATAAGGGGACAGACTTACAGAGGGCTACTGGGAACCAGACACATCCTGCTTGTATAATTTTAACTCTAAAGTAAAGCCTCCGTTTTGTCTTTCCTTTAGCTGCTTCTGTCTATTTCTTCTTCTTCTTCTTCTTCTTCTTCTTCTTCTTCTTCTTCTTCTTCTTCTTCTTCTTCTTCTTCTTTGCGCTACGATGCACATCCTGGTCGATCTCTGTCCAGAGCCGTGTTTCACTCAAGGACGAAGCTTTAGAGTTATACTGTAGTAGGCTTTAAAAAATCATGATACGATTTTGGTAGAGATTCAGACCAGACCAGACTTGAGGCCTGTTCCAGTTTGTTATGTGATTGCTACCCATTAAAGACCCTTTAAAAAAAAAAAATATACAAGAACAGAGGATATGTTCCCTATATGACCAGGCCCTGAGGGTTCGTGCTGGAGCTCCATGGCTTCACGCAGCATATTGATCTCTGTAGTGTCATCTTCAACAGATCCCCCCCCACCCCCCCACCCCCAGGTTCAAATTGTGCATCTCGCAACTCCCTAGTGTAGACACGGGAAGAATGGTATTAAAAAAATATACAAGGCCATTGGCTATGCCTTACGTGCTATGATAATCAATCTACAAAGCCATTGGCTATGTCCGACGTGCTATGATAATCAATCTACAAAGCCATTGGCTATGCCTTACGTGCTATGATAATCAATCTACAAAGCCATTGGCTATGCCTTCCGTGCTATGATAATCAATCTACAAAGCCATTGGCTATGTCCGACGTGCTATGATAATCAATCTACAAAGCAATTGGCTATGCCTTACGTGCTATGATAATCAATCTACAAAGCCATTGGCTATGCCTTCCGTGCTATGATAATCAATCTACAAAGCCATTGGCTATGTCCGACGTGCTATGATAATCAATCTACAAAGCCATTGGCTATGTCCGACGTGCTATGATAATCAATCTACAAAGCCATTGGCTATGTCCGACGTGCTATGATAATCAATCTACAAAGCCATTGGCTATGTCCGACGTGCTAACATCTCCTCCCCTCAGGCAGCCATCGCTAGCCGTACATATTAAAATGGTTGTCTCCTCAGAGGCTCGTAGCGACACCAATAAGGTACATTTATAATAAGGTACAAGAGCAGGTGAACAGATCTTGAGGGAGTAGGTATTATAGGATGTTTAACACCCCCCCCCCCCCCTCCCCAAGGTCGATGTTCGCACCCCCACTGAAATCGAATTAGCATAATATAAATCCCCATACAAATCTGTTTAAGATAGAGATATTTATGGGTTTTTGCATTTTGCATCTCAATCCACTGCATCTGCCTATGTAACACTTTTGTATATGAGGTGGAAGGTGACTATGAGACCATGAGACATCCCGATAATCGGTCATCTCACAAAATCATCTATATCGTCCGAACGGTTTGGCCTACAAAAACTATTGCGACCCCTCTATGGAAAGACGAGATGCTATGATGCTCTCCGTTTTGCTCTACGACCCCCACAAGCATCTTGGGAATCTTATGAAGTCGGTTACAGCTAATCTGCCAACTTCTGTCTGTAACGTCTGAACAGTTTGGGCTACACACTAGTATGACCCCTCTGTGGAAAGGTGAGACTCTCACAAACACATTTATGGAAGTACACTGAATATATGGAGACTGTTAAGCGGCAAAAATAAGGGGTTAAACAAATGTAAAATATATATATATATGTGTGTTTGTGATCTTTCTTCAACAGTATCTCTCAGATGTAGGACACTTCAGAACAAACTTCCTTTCAAATGTTTTGGGGAGGGGGGGGGGGACTATCAGTTGCTTCTTGTAATGAATCTGTTATTCAGTGCATTTGTGTGGGCTAATAGCAGTAAATCCCCCCCCCCCCATTTTTTTTTTAAAATCATCAAATCATTTTGTGATATATATTCTATTATACTTCTTAGACTTTAATGTGTTTAAGGAACAGTGTTGCTATAGTAACTCCAACTGACTCCAGCCTCTATTGATAAATGGATATAGAGATGTATCTTTTCTAGTGGCGTGTGAGTGAGAGAACTGCAAGGATATACTATGTTTTGATTATACCAGCTTGGTGGTCAGGCGTTACTCGTTACAAGAACCACATCAGTCCATATATTGTTTGGGTCTTGCGTTATTCAAATACTAGGTCTGGAGAAAAGTTTGGAGAATATAGGAGTGGGTTTGCCTTGTGGCGAAACGGTGACAAAACACCTTTTTTCCTATTGGTCAGCTTCCGCATAGTGAACAGATGTCTCCAGGAGTATCCGAGGGTCATGTCGGTAGGCTGAATCTTTTCAAATATCTTTTATAAAGGCCTTGTTATAGGCCATTTCTGTGTTTCAGGACACTGTTAAGCAAGGATATGCTTCCTGGACGTTTTGAGCTGACACAATGTAGGCATATAGTTCTTCTGTACAGATCCACAGAATCAATTACGTTAACCTGCGGGTAATGGTGAACCCAGCTTCCTGCAACCACAGCGGCTAAAGTAGTTTGTCCTCTCTGCATCGAAATAAATCCTGGCCATAAACGCTGGTAATCTGCAAGAGGGGAAATTCACGATTTTATCAACGTCATATGCCAAGTTTGAAGCATTGTAGAATACATACCACGCAGTGCCAGGACCAAGAGTGGAGCCGACGAAAGCAGAGCACCGTCCAGGGGTTACTGGTCCCTGGTGAAGGTCTGGACACAGAGAAGCTTGATGAGGGGTGCAGAATTTGGGAAGAGGGGTAAGATGAGCCCGACAGTCAGAGCCAGCATTTGGGACTGAGGTCACATGATATATCAGGGCTTTGGTTTCCCCATATAAATGTTTAATTACCGTCTGGGCTCAAATCATTAACCTTGGTGACAGTGGACGTAGACTGGACCTTCAATGGGAGACCGAGGGAACCCTGTCAAAACATCAGTCAATTACCTTATCCAATCTTAACCCCCGAGGCTTACTTTCCGTTTCATGGGGCATTGCTCAAACTCGCCTCGGTCAATGACACACTTCTTTATCAGACCTTATCAGTAAACATAGACGGAGTTCTGCCAGCTTGATAGGTCGGTGTTTGTGTTCCTGTGTGTTTGTGTGTACTTGTGTAAACGCCAAGCTTACAGTAAACTCAACCTGATAAAAAAATATATATCACCAAGTTTGCCGAACTAATCCCTTTTAATTACGCTGACTGATTTTAAACAGTGATTGGCAACCTCTAACTCTGCCGGTCACTCACATGGAGGGTAACAAAAGAAGCCATTTTGGAGCAGCTTGATGGGAGAGATAATGATGACGCCAGGGGCTTTAGAAGGCGTCTGATATGCAGGGATCAGGTTTAATCAAATCAAGGCCACTGTGCCCTTAGGAAGCAATTAGAGTTCCTCCTCAGCACCCTGCTGTCTACCAGACCTGGGTTCAAATACTATTTTAAATCTTTCAGCGTTCGCTTTAGTCTGCCTGGGGGTTTACACCGTTTTTGAACTATTCAGTTGGTCCATTAAGTCAGGCAAGCTCAATTGAACATAAATAAAATATTTGAAATTATTTCAATTAGTATTTAAACCCAGGTTTGCGGTCTACTGCATCTAGTGCAAAACTAATAAGAAGTGAATGGCCATTACATTCTGCAAACAGCTAAATCATGAAACAAACCAAGATCTCACTGCAGATAGACCACAGATAGACCGCCCATAGACCGCCGATAGTCCACAGATAGACCGCAGATAGACCGCAGATAGACCGCGGATAGACCGTGGATAGACCGTGGATAGACCGCCGATAGACCGCCGATAGTCCGCCGATAGACCGCCGATAGACCGCAGATAGACTGCTGATAGACCACCGATAGACCGCCGATAGACCGTGGATAGACCGCAGATAGACCGCCGATAGACCGCCGATAGACCGCCGATAGACCGTGGATAGACCGCAGATAGACCGCCGATAGACCGCTGATAGACCGCAGATAGACTGCTGATAGACCTCAGAAAGGTACATATCACAGTGGGAGGCTGTACTTTCTCCTGCTAGAACAAAATCGGTACATGCTGCGTGCCGACCCAGGAAGTGAACTTACCCATTCTACTTGTATGATCGCTCGTCAGTGGTCAACAACTTGACTTTGAGCCAATCAGAGAGCAGGAACACCCGTGTGGGGGAGACAATAAATACAAATGAAAAAATAGGGCATTGTCTCTGTAGATCCACAGATCCAGAGCCAGTCCCACTTTATTTGCAATACAGCATATGGGATGGTAGCTAGCTAAGTGCACGGATGCAATACACACAACACTAAATACTTCTTCCAAGCGAGCTACCCACTGTAGCTAGTATTGAAATTATAATTAAATCACAATGGAATAGCTCGTTTACATGAAATGGCTGCCTCTGGTAACTGCCGAGTTAGAGCAGTGTCCTTAGCTAGTTAGCCAATATCCTAATGTTAGCTATCTAGCTAAGCATTAAGGCTATTGGCCGTATTCATAAAATTTGAGAATCATGAAGTAGTTTTAAATCTATCAATGTTACATTGAGTTGGGTGAATAGAATGTGAACGAACAGTCAACCAATAAGCTGTAATGGAAATAAGGCCGCGCTCCTATAAACAAATATGGTCCACGTCATCTTAAAACAGCAGTGACTGGTACTGATACCGACCGGCACTGGTACCGACCGGCCCTGATACCGACCGGCACCGATACCGACCGGCACCGATACCGACTGGTACCGATACCGACCGGCACTGATACCGACCGGCACTGATACCGACCGGCACCGATACCGACTGGTACCGATACCGACCGGCACTGATACCGACCGGCACCGATACCGACCGGCACCCATACCGACCGGCACTGATACCGACCGGCACCGATACCGACCGGCACCCATACCGACCGGCACTGATACGCACAAATATGACGAACAATGCTACTGCCACCTTCTGGTAATAGCCCACCCAATTTACCTACCTCATCCCCATACTGTTTTTATTTATTTACTTTTCTGCTCTTTTGCACACCAGTATCTCTACTTGCACATGATCATCTGATAATTTATCACTCCAGTGTTAATCTGCTAAATTGTAATTATTCGCCTACCTCCTCATGCCTTTTGCACACAATATATACAGACTCTTTTTTTCTACTGTGTTATTGACTTGTTTATTGTTTACTCCATGTGTAACTCTGTGTTGTTGTCTGTTCACACTGCTATGCTTTATCTTGGCCAGGTCGCAATTGCAAATGAGAACTTGTTCTCAACTAGCCTACCTGGTTAAATAAAGGTGTTCTCTACTAGCCTACCTGGTTAAATAAAGGTGTTCTCAACTAGCCTACCTGGTTAAATAAAGGTGTTCTCTACTAGCCTACCTGGTTAAATAAAGGTGTTCTCAACTAGCCTACCTGGTTAAATAAAGGTGTTCTCAACTAGCCTACCTGGTTAAATAAAGGTGTTCTCAACTAGCCTACCTGGTTAAATAAAGGTGTTCTCAACTAGCCTACCTGGTTAAATAAAGGTGTTCTCAACTAGCCTACCTGGTTAAATAAAGGTGTTCTCAACTAGCCTACCTGGTTAAATAAAGGTGTTCTCAACTAGCCTACCTGGTTAAATAAAGGTGTTCTCAACTAGCCTACCTGGTTAAATAAAGGTGTTCTCAACTAGCCTACCTGGTTAAATAAAGGTGAAATAAAAAAAATAAAAAAATTCTGATTTTGAATATTTTTTGGAATATTTTAACAAGGTGGCTGACGAGTGTAATCCGTCTGCCTGCATATTTCAAGACATAACAGAATGAGAGTGCAGTGAAATACCCAGTTAGTTGGACAATTTTTTTTAACTAGAAATCAACCAGTCCTCCATT
>NC_034177.2:6111648-6229148 GCF_002021735.2 Oncorhynchus kisutch
GTACAGCTACCACTGCACCTATCTTCTTTACCTGCCGTTTATCTCTCCTCTCTGCTCTGGCCCTCACTGCTCTGCTGTAGATCCCAAACCACAGTTTACCCCTCCAGCTGCTGAAAAACCAAGCCCAACAGCACTCAAAACACAAAGTGCATAAAGTGCAGTCATAAGATGACAAAAAGCCACATAAACAAGATGATGATGATGATGATGATGATCATGAACTGCATGTTGTAAACTACAGAAACCACCACAACAACACGTCCAAGTTAACCATTATGAACATGTCCAATAGATGTCATTGTTGATTCGGGAGCAAGTGTGAAGGCGAACATCTTTGCTTATGGCTCATCAAAATTCACAGCAACAGTCAGCTCCGAGACCAAGATGGTGGATACCACTTTTTATGTATTCAAAGGTGATTCTGGCTCACTTCTCAGCTGTCAGACAGCAACAGACCTTGGATTACTGAAAATAATCAACTCTCTGTCCATTCCAAGCCCAACCGTCTAATGGTTCATTCATAAGCCAGTTCACCAATGAATACCAGGACCTTTTCCAAAGACTTTCCAGTGAAGGCCAACCAACAGCAGGAGGATTCCTTTTCACAGGAGAGAAAAAAGTCGAACGGGAACTAGACAAATTAATTTTGTTGTCGACATGCGCCTTCCCGAACACGGCAATACAACGTGAACGACACATCATACCAACGTTTGATGACCTCATCCATGACCTGAACGGAGCTGTTCTCCAAGCTGGATTCGAATGCTGAATACCATTAGCTCGAGATATATCCAGATTCAAGGTATCGTGAGTTTCACGACACATACTGGCCTCTAGATATACAAAACACACTGGATTTTGGCATAAATTCAGCTGCCCGAGGTGTTTCAATACGCAATAAAGAAAGTGCTGTGAGGCGTTCCGAATGTGAGAAACACGAGAGACGACGTCCTAGTCGACAGGAGATCTCAAGATGAACAAGCCTCACAAAGCTGTGCTTCAGAGATTGAGGGAGAAAAATGTGAACACATTTGTGAATACAGCAAAAACAACACTTGAGTTCTTTGGGCTTTTTTCTGTTTGCTTAGAGAAAGACATTTGGATGGATCCCCCATTAGCTGCTGCCAAGGCAGGTCATGGATGAGGTCATCAAACGTCGGTATGATGTGTCGTTCACGTTGTATTGCCGTGTTCGGGAAGGCGCATGTCGACAGCAAAATTAAGGCAGTTTATACAATTTTGAAAACACTACAATACATTCACAGACCACGTGCCCACAGGCCCCTACTCCACCACTACCACAGTCCATGTGTACGTGTGTGTATAGTGCTATCTGTTTTTCAATCTAATGTTACAGCTTGCATCATTAACTTTATGTGGAATAGAGTTCCATGTAGTCATGGCTCTATGTAGTACTGTGGAATAGAGTTCCATGTAGTCATGGCTCTATGTAGTACTGTGGAATAGAGTTCCATGTAGTCATGGCTCTATGTAGTACTGTGGAATAGAGTTCCATGTAGTCATGGCTCTATGTAGTACTGTGGAATAGAGTTCCATGTAGTCATGGCTCTATGTAGTACTGTGGAATAGAGTTCCATGTAGTCATGGCTCTATGTAGTACTGTGGAATAGAGTTCCATGTAGTCATGGCTCTATGTAGTACTGTGGAATAGAGTTCCATGTAGTCATGGCTCTATGTAGTACTGTGGAATAGAGTTCCATGTAGTCATGGCTCTATGTAGTACTGTGGAACAGAGTTCCATGTAGTCATGGCTCTATGTAGTACTGTGGAATAGAGTTCCATGTAGTCATGGCTCTATGTAGTACTGTGGAATAGAGTTCTATGTAGTCATGGCTCTATGTAGTACTGTGGAATAGAGTTCCATGTAGTCATGGCTCTATGTAGTACTGTGGAATAGAGTTCCATGTAGTCATGGCTCTATGTAGTACTGTGGAATAGAGTTCCATGTAGTCATGGCTCTATGTAGTACTGTGGAATAGAGTTCCATGTAGTCATGGCTCTATGTAGTACTGTGGAATAGAGTTCCATGTAGTCATGGCTCTATGTAGTACTGTGGAATAGAGTTCCATGTAGTCATGGCTCTATGTAGTACTGTGGAATAGAGTTCCATGTAGTCATGGCTCTATGTAGTACTGTGGAATAGAGTTCCATGTAGTCAGGGCTCTATGTAGTACTGTGGAATAGAGTTCCATGTAGTCATGGCTCTATGTAGTACTGTGGAATAGAGTTCCATGTAGTCATGGCTCTATGTAGTACTGTGGAATAGAGTTCCATGTAGTCATGGCTCTATGTAGTACTGTGGAATAGAGTTCCATGTAGTCATGGCTCTATGTAGTACTGTGGAATAGAGTTCCATGTAGTCATGGCTCTATGTAGTACTGTGGAATAGAGTTCCATGTAGTCATGGCTCTATGTAGTACTGTGGAATAGAGTTCCATGTAGTCATGGCTCTATGTAGTACTGTGGAATAGAGTTCCATGTAGTCATGGCTCTATGTAGTACTGTGGAATAGAGTTCCATGTAGTCATGGCTCTATGTAGTACTGTGGAATAGAGTTCCATGTAGTCATGGCTCTATGTAGTACTGTGGAATAGAGTTCCATGTAGTCATGGCTCTATGTAGTACTGTGGAATAGAGTTCCATGTAGTCATGGCTCTATGTAGTACTGTGGAATAGAGTTCCATGTAGTCATGGCTCTATGTAGTACTGTGGAATAGAGTTCCATGTAGTCATGGCTCTATGTAGTACTGTGGAATAGAGTTCCATGTAGTCATGGCTCTATGTAGTACTGTGGAATAGAGTTCCATGTAGTCATGTCTCTATGTAGTACTGTGGAATAGAGTTCCATGTAGTCGTGGCTCTATGTAGTACTGTGGAATAGAGTTCCATGTAGTCATGGCTCTATGTAGTACTGTGGAATAGAGTTCCATGTAGTCATGGCTCTATGTAGTACTGTGGAATAGAGTTCCATGTAGTCATGGCTCTATGTAGTACTGTGGAATAGAGTTCCATGTAGTCATGGCTCTATGTAGTACTGTGGAATAGAGTTCCATGTAGTCATGGCTCTATGTAGTACTGTGGAATAGAGTTCCATGTAGTCATGGCTCTATGTAGTACTGTGGAATAGAGTTCCATGTAGTCATGGCTCTATGTAGTAACTGTGGAATAGAGTTCCATGTAGTCATGGCTCTATGTAGTACTGTGGAATAGAGTTCCATGTAGTCATGGCTCTATGTAGTACTGTGGAATAGAGTTCCATGTAGTCATGGCTCTATGTAGTACTGTGGAATAGAGTTCCATGTAGTCATGGCTCTATGTAGTACTGTGGAATAGAGTTCCATGTAGTCATGGCTCTATGTAGTACTGTGGAATAGAGTTCCATGTAGTCATGGCTCTACGTAGTACTGTGGAATAGAGTTCCATGTAGTCATGGCTCTATGTAGTACTGTGGAATAGAGTTCCATGTAGTCATGGCTCTATGTAGTACTGTGGAATAGAGTTCCATGTAGTCATGGCTCTATGTAGTACTGTGGAATAGAGTTCCATGTAGTCATGGCTCTATGTAGTACTGTGGAATAGAGTTCCATGTAGTCATGGCTCTATGTAGTACTGTGCACCTTCCATAGTCTGTTCTGGACTTGGGGACTGTGAAGAGACCTCTGGTGGCATGTATTCATGGGTGTCCGAGCTGTGTGCCAGTAGTTCACAACAGACAGCTTGGTGCATTCAACATGTCAATACCTATCATGAATACAAGCAGTGATGAAGTCAATCTATCCACCACTTTGAGCCAGAAGAGATTGACATGCATGTTATTAATGTTAGCTCTCTGTGTACATCTAAGGGCCAGCCGTGCTGCCCAGTTCTGAACCAATTGCAATTTGCAAATCCTAAGTCCTTTTTTTGTGGCACCTGACCACACGACTGAACAGTAGTCCAGGTGCGACAAAATTAGGGCCTGTAGGACCTGCCTTGTTGATAGTGCTGTTAAAAGGCAGAGTGTAACGGCGTTCTTCGTTTGTTGAAAGAGAGGACCTCTAATGCAGCGTGGTGGTTACTCATGTTCTTTAATGAATGAATGACGATACATGAAATAACTAATAAATACGAAAACAACAAACGGAACGTGAAACCTAATACAGCCTATCTGGTGAACACTACACAAAGACAGGAACAATCACCCACGAAATACAAAGTGAAACTCAGGCTACCTAAATACGGTTCCCAATCAGAGATCACGAGAATCACCTGACTCTGATTGAGAACTGCCTCAGGCAGCCAAGCCTATGCTAGACACACCCCTAATCAGCCACAATCCCAATGCCTACAAAAACCCCAATACGACAACACAATAACCCATGTCACACCCTGGCCTGAACAAATAATTAAAGAAAACACAAAATACTAAGACCAAGGCGTGACACAGAGCAGTGCTTTATTATGGACAGATGTATCCCCATCTTAGCTACTGTTGTATCAATATGTTTTGACCATGACAGGTTACAATCCAGGGTAACTCCAAGCAGTTTAGTCACCTCAACTTGCTCAATTTCCAAATTATTCATTGCAAGATTTAGCTGAGGTTTAGGGTTTAGTGAATGTTTTGTCCCAAATACAATACTTTTAGTTTAAAAAATATTTAGGACTAACTTAATTCCTTGCCACCCACATTAAAACTAACTGCAGTCATTTCAGTCGCTGTAGTAGTTGATGTGTATAGTTTTGAGTCATCCGCATACATAGACACACTGGCTTTACTCAAAGCCAGTGGAAATTCATTAATAACGTTTTTTTTAAATAATTGGCCTAGACAGCTGCCTTGGGGAATTCCTGATTCTACCTGGATTATTTTAGAGAGGCTACCATCTGGTTTGACCACCATTTGCCTCATGCAGCGCGACACATCTCCTTCACATAGAGTTGATCAGGCTGTTGATTGTGGCCTGTGGAATGTTGTCCCACTTCTCTTCAATGACTGTGTGAAGTTGATGGATATTGGTGGGAACTGGAACATGCTGCCGTACACGTCGACGCAGAGCATTCCAAGCATGTTTGATGGTTGACATGTCTGGTGAGTATGCAGGCCATGGGAGAACTGTGACATTTTCAGCTTCCAGGAATTGTGTACAGATCCTTGCGACATGGGGCTGTGCATTATCATGCTGAAACATGAGATGATGGTGGCAGATGAATGGCATGACAATGGGCTTCAAGATCTCGTCACGATATCTCTGTGCATTCAAATTGCCAATGATAAAACGCAATTGTATTTGTTGCCTGTAGCTTGTGCCTGCTCATACCATAACACCACCGCCACCATGGGGCACCTCTGTTCACAACGTTGACATCAGCAAACCGCTCACCCGCACGACGCCATACATGTGGTCTGTGGTAGTGAGGTCTGTTGGAAGTACTGGCAAATTCTCTAAAACAACATTGGAGGTGGCTTATGGTGGAGAAATTAACATTTTCTGGCAACAGCTCTTGTGGACATTCCTGCAGTCTTCATGACAATTGAGCACTCACTCAAAACTTGAGACACCTGTGGCATAGTGTTGTGTGACTAAACTGCCCCTTTTTGGAGTGGCCTGTTATTGTCCCCAGCACAAGGTACACCTGTGTAATGATCATGTTATTTAATCGGATTCTTGATATGCCACACCTGTCAGGTGGATGTAATATCTTGGCAAAGGAGAAATGCTCACTAATAGGGATGTAAAGATATTTGTGCACATCATTTTTTGGGAATATTTCTGGGATATTTTCTTTTAGCTCACTTTACATGCTGTGTTTATATTTGTGTTCAGTGTATATAAAACTTCCCGACCTCAGTTCTTATCCGTATAAGTAATCAAACATAAAGAGTGAAGTTAAAAGCAAGAGATACAGTTTGCCTTATCAGCAGAGATACAGTTTAACTTATCAGCAGAGATACAGTTTCTACCTTATCAGCAGAGATACAGTTTGCCTTATCAGCAGAGATACAGTTTAACTTATCAGCAGAGATACAGTTTAACTTATCAGCAGAGATACAGTTTCTACCTTATCAGCAGAGATACAGTTTGCCTTATCAACAGAGATACAGTTTGCCTTATCAGCAGAGATACAGTTTGCCTTATCAGCAGAGATACAGTTTGCCTTATCAGCAGAGATACAGTTTGCCTTATCAGCAGAGATACAGTTTAACTTATCAGCAGAGATACAGTTTCTACCTTATCAGCAGAGATACAGTTTGCCTTATCAGCAGAGATACAGTTTGCCTTATCAGCAGAGATACAGTTTAACTTATCAGCAGAGATACAGTTTGCCTTATCAGCGGAGATACAGTTTGCCTTATCAGCATGTGATTACCTAAACATGTAGCCAACGGCCAAACCAGTTTCTTCTTGGAGAGAGGGAGTAGAAACTCTACCCTCTCATCAGAGAGAGAGAAAGAGAGTTTCAAATCTCCTCATTGAAGTGCAATGTTTTCAAAAGTGGATTTGCCAAGGCATGGCAAACAGAGAATGCTTGAGCTGGGAGGAGAAAGCAGATCAATGATACAGCAGGCTAGCTGATGCATAGCAGCTTTCTGGAGATAGCCCTCCTTGGACAGTCCTGCTTTGGAGAACTCAAATGATGTTGGGTGGGTCTTATCAACAGCGGCTCTCCAGCGCATGAAGCATGTTTTTAGGGGAGATGGCGCCCCAGTATAGCATGACTATTGACCTGTGTGTGTGTGTGTGTGTGTGTGTGTGTGTGTGTGTGTGTGTGTGTGTGTGTGTGTGTGTGTGTGTGTGTGTGTGTGTGTGTGTGTGTGTGTGTGTGTGTGTGTGTGTGTGTGTGAGCGTGCGTGTGTGAGCAAGAAAGAGATTGAGAATGGAGTGGCCAAATCCTTAACCTTAGCTGTGAAACGCCGAAACCCGAGATAGCATTAATCGGTATCTGTGTCGGTGACAATCATTTTACAGATTTTCCATTTCCGTATCAAACAGGGTAGAACGGTTTATTGCTTTTCTCCACAACTCAAAAAAAAGTCCCCTCTTCATGTTACGTTAACTGGGTTTTTATATTACAAGTTAAAATGACCATTTACATGGTTTAATTAATATTACAAGGTACATGGCATGGAATGTAACTGACGAGGATTGTGGTTTATATTTCGGTGATAAAGCTAACCATACAGATAAAGCCAAGATCTTCTACATTTACAAGCAGATGTAGAAGAACAGGTATTGCCAAAGAAACCAAAAAAAAGAGCCATGAGGAATAATGAAAACGGGGTTTGTTTTATCTCGTCCTTATAACGTGCTGTGAGAAAATAACGTTGATTCAGACATAATGGCAGAAATATTATTACACTCGCAAATGTAGAACACATTGACATAAAACACAGTTCCTCGGTTGCTAAAGAAGTGAAACCATGTTATTGCCTCATTCCATTCCAAGCACTCACAGAAATAGCCCACTGAAGTGCCCCCCAAAAAAAGCATTTCGACAAGTTATCTGTGACAATTCCGCTATGCATCGAGGCCATTAAATCCAAATTAGCCCAAATAAAGAATTCAAAAATAACCCCCACCCCCACCTCCCCCCACAAAAAAAAGTGTTGTCAATGAGAAAAGTTCTACCCCCACAAAGACAACAATTACCCAACTCCATTTACATTTAGACTAGGATTTTGGGGCGATTTTCACGCATGTCCACAGGTAGCCGTGCGCTTGATGGAGTCTCAGAGTTAGCGATGATAATAATAATAACAACCGTGAGTGGGCTCTGAAAATCCAATATTGAAGTGGCAAGAAGACACAGCCAACAGGGGTCTAATCAGTCTATGAGAAAATGGTGAGGGAGTGATGGGAGAGAGACTTGTTTTATTTATAAGGCCTCTGTAGAAAATGTCTGATTTCTGGAGCCAAGTAAAGGGGTATTATTGCCTCTTTCTCCATTAGCTACCTTAACCCCCCACATACACTTTTACATTTTCTACATCGTTCATTCTTAACTCGAAAGCCTTTCAAACCAGAAATGTCATGTGGACTTTGTTTTCCGGCTACACTTGTCTCATTCTCTACCAAACAAGTATAAAAATAACCCCTCCTCCCATACTGCTATCTTTCAACCACTCCCTTTCTTTTTCTTCTGTTTGGCTCCGTCTGTGAATCTGTTTGGGATGGAGATGTTCTTATCAGATGGGATCAGAGGGCAATGGCCACCGTGTGTCATGGGGATTGTATGTTTGTCAGGAGAGAGGATAGAGGCATTTTTGTGTTTCACTTTTAACATAAATTGGCCCAATGGGGTTTCTGATCTGATCTACCTTGGCTCTCTAATGAATACATCTTCATTTTTTTCTCTAAAAAGAATGGATAGGAGAGCTAAACCGCATTGATCAAAGCATACCTTCAACTCATTGTTTACAATGTTTCCCCGTACAGGAAATAACATTCAGATCCACATTTATTTACTGTACAAAACAAATCTCTCATCTCCTCTATCCCCCCTTTCCCTTTCACAATGTCTCAGGAATGTTTTATTGGCAAGTCTGATTTTCTCTGTAATGTCAAACACACGCACAGATGTATTAGTTCATTCTGTGGCTCAAGGGCAAAAATATGGTGTAGATATTGGGAGGGAAAGACATTAAACTCTGAGTCCTTAGTCCTTAACCTGTTTATTTTTTATTTTTACATAAAACAATATATTTCTTGCAATTCTACACATTTTGACATGAGTTATTTTGCCACTCTGGAGGGGTGTTCTGAAAACCCAGTCTAAGTGGAAGGATCAGTGGAACCCCACAAAAAAGAAAAATGTACTTCCTGTGTTTGAACACATTTCGCCGTGGAGCGAGAGAAAAATGTACAGTTTTATAACACTATTCTACAAATTGTTTCATGAGACAGACTTTTTTTATTTTTTATTTAAAGCTAATGTCTTGCAATTCTACACATTTTGGCATGGCCAGATTTTTTTTCTGTTATATTGCTCATCTCATGCTATTCTTCACATTTTGCCATGACGATGAGAGAAAATATGACAGTTTTAAGGCTAATTTCCCATTACTCTACATATGCCATGAGGCTGAGAGAAAATTGTGCATTTATAAAGTAACTGTCCAGTGAAATTCTCACTTTTAAAAGTTTATATTCTGTTAACGCCCAAATAATGTTGGTGGATGAGCTGGCCAATCAACGGTCTACATTCTGTTGTTGGGGTGGGTCCCATCTGTTCCGTTGTTGCGGTGGGTCCACACCATTCTGTTGTTGGGGTGGGTCCAAACTGTTCTGTTGTTGGGGTGGGTCCAAACTGTTCTGTTGTTGGGGTGGGTCCACACCATTCTGTTGTTGGGGTGGGTCCACACCATTCTGTTGTTGGGGTGGGTCCAAACTGTTCTGTTGTTGGGGTGGGTCCACACCATTCTGTTGTTGGGGTGGGTCCACACCATTCTGTTGTTGGGGTGGGTCCACACAATTCTGTTGTTGGGGTGGGTCCACACCATTCTGTTGTTGGGGTACGTCCACACCATTCTGTTGTTGGGGTGGGTCCACACCATTCTGTTGTTGGGGTGGGTCCACACCATTCTGTTGTTGGGGTGGGTCCACACCATTCTGTTGTTGGGGTACGTCCACACCATTCTGTTGTTGGGGTGGGTCCAAACTGTTCTGTTGTTGGGATACGTCCACACCGTTCTGTTGTTGGGGTGGGTCCACACCATTCTGTTGTTGGGGTACGCCCACACCATTCTGTTGTTGGGGTGGGTCCAAACTGTTCTGTTGTTGGGGTGGGTCCAAACTGCTCTGTTGTTGGGGTAAGTCCAAACTGTTTTGTTGTTGGGGTACGCCCACACCATTCTGTTGTTGGGGTGGGTCCAAACTGTTCTGTTGTTGGGGTGGGTCCAAACTGTTCTGTTGTTGGGGTGGGTCCAAACTGCTCTGTTGTTGGGGTACGCCCACACCATTCTGTTGTTGGGGTGGGTCCAAACTGTTCTGTTGTTGGGGTGGGTCCAAACTGTTCTGTTGTTGGGGTGGGTCCAAACTGTTCTGTTGTTGGGGTGGGTCCACACCATTCTGTTGTTGGGGTGGGTCCACACCATTCTGTTGTTGGGTACGCCCACACCATTATGTTGTTGGGGTGGGTCCAAACTGTTCCGTTGTTGGGGTGGGTCCACACCATTCTGTTGTTGGGGTGGGTCCAAACTGTTCTGTTGTTGGGGTACGTCCACACCATTCTGTTGTTGGGGTACGTCCACGCCATTCTGTTGTTGGGGTACGTCCACACCATTCTGTTGTTGGGTATGTCCACACCATTCTGTTGTTGGGGTACGTCCACACCATTCTGTTGTTGGGGTACGTCCACACCATTCTGTTGTTGGGGTACGTCCACACCATTCTGTTGTTGGGGTACGTCCACACCATTCTGTTGTTGGGGTACGTCCACACCATTCTGTTGTTGGGGTGGGTCCACACCATTCTGTTGTTGGGGTTTGACCACACCATTCTGTTGTTGGGGTACGTCCACACCATTCTGTTGTTGGGGTGGGACCACACCATTCTGTTGTTGGGTTACATCCACACCATTCTGTTGTTGGGTACGTCCACACCATTCTGTTGTTGGGGTACATCCACACCATTCTTTTGTTGGGGTACATCCACACCATTCTGTTGTTGGGGTACATCCACACCATTCTGTTGTTGGGTAGTCCACACCATTCTGTTGTTGGGGTGGGTCCACACCATTCTGTTGTTGGGGTACATCCACACCATTCTGTTGTTGGGGTACGTCCACACCATTCTGTTGTAGGGGTACGACCACACCATTCTGTTGTTGGGGTATGACCACACCATTCTGTTGTTGGGGTACGTCCACACAATATCGTTGTTGGTGTAAACACAGAAAAGCTCCTTTTTAACCTACTTGGAAGAAAAAAAATTGCGAGGAAATCTATTTCACTCATATTGTAATTCATTCTAGGTCATATTTCATAGAAATCTAGAAACACTGGAGAGTAACTTTAAAAGTCGACTTTGGGCAAAAATGCAAAAACAACGTATAACTGATCAATGCACAATCATAACTGTGCTGAAATAATAAAAATAACAATTCATGCTTAAAAACAAAGTTATTTCCCTACAGAAGTGCATTTTTTTAGCTGATCTCTAATGCTTTTATCCCAAATTAAAAGAACGGGGAAATGACATCAACACATACTGGAGGAGTTACAGGCTAGCTACAGTGGCTAGTTAAGCTAACATAGAGCTACGTTGGTCGTAGCGTGCATGACCAGAATGACACATGGATGAACCACCAAAGGCTTTCTGTTGGAACATTGAGAAAGAACATTTCAATTTGCCAAAATCCACCTCTTCTTGAGGGCCGGGGACAGTGTTTGGATGACTGACGTGTTGAAAGTAAACTGCCTGTTACTCAGGCCCAGAAGCTAAGATATGGTAGCATTGGATGGAAAACACTCTGAAGTTTCTAAAACTGTTAAGATAATGTCTGTGAGTATGACAGAACTGATATGGCAGGTGAAAACGCGAGGAGAATTTATCCAGAATTCTTTCTTTTTTAGCTCCCAGTTCATTCCTATGTTGGCCTATTGAATTTCCAACCACAAAGGACCCAGATTGCAGTACCTATGTCTTCCACTGGATGTCAACAGTCTTTATAAAAGGTTTCACGCTTGTTTTTTGAAAAATGAACAAGTAGTTGTAGTTTTTCCAAGGTGTACCTCATTAGAAAAGTAGTCTTTTTGTGCGTGTGAATGAGGTGCCCGATCTTCGTTATTTAGCTTCCTTATTAAGGATAGCACCTCGTAAACAAAAGAGAGAAAGCATATTTCAACCCAGCAGGTGCGACACAAAAAAAATATATATATATATAATTCATGCCTTACCTTTGATGAGCTTCTTTTGTTGGCACTCCAATATGTCCCATAAACATCATAAATTGACATTTTGTTCGATTAATTCCGTCCATATATATCCAAAATGTCCATTTATTTGGCGCGTTTGATCCAGAAAAACACCGGTTCCAACTTGAGCAACGTGACTACAAAATATCTCAAAGGTTACCTGTAAACTTTACCAAAACATTTCAAACTACTTTTGTAATACAGCTTTAGGTATTTTTTTACGTAAATAATCGATAAAATTGAAGACAGGATGATCTGTGTTCAATACAGGAAGAAAACAAACTGAAGCATTCTTTCTGGTCACGTGGCTCTATCTAACAGTACACTTCAAGTGACCCTCGTTCAAGATGGCCGTACTTCTTCATTACACAAAGGAATAACCTCAACCATTTTCTAAATACTGTTGACATCCAGTGGCAGCGATAGGAACTGCAAGAATCGATCCGGGGCGGCAGGGTAGCCTAGAGGTTAGAGCGTTGGACTAGTAACCGGAAGGTTGCGAGTTCAAACCGCCGAGCTGACAAGGTACAAATCTGTTGTTCTGCCCCTGAACAGGCAGTTTACCCACTGTTCCCAGGCCGTCATTGAAAATAAGAATTTGTTCTTAACTGACTTGCCTGGTTAAATAAAGGTAAAAAAAAAAAAAAATAATAAAAAGAAGTCCCTTAGAAATCTGGATTCCCAATGAAAACCTATTGAAAAGAGAGTGACCTAAAAAAAAAATCTGAATGGTTTGTTCTGTTAATAAACTCACAGACATGATTCAAACAATTTTAGAAACTTCAAAGTGTTTTCCATCCAAATCTACTAATAATATGCACATCTTATGTTCTGGGGATGAGTAGCAGGCAGTTGAATTTGGGCATGCATTTTATCCAGATGTGAAAATACTGCCCCCTGTCACCAAGAAGTTAACAAGAAGTTAAGCTTTTAAATGATGTAAGACACTTGTATTTTCATGAATGTTTAATATTGTGATTTTAGCATTTTGAAGCTCTGCAATTTCACCGGATGTTGTCGTAGCTGTCCCGCTAGTGGTTTTAACACATTTCCTGCAATTCTACACATTGTGCCATTTCTTATGGCATGTTCATATGCTATCTGGGATGGGGACCTGACCTCCAAGGGTCCTGGAGGGCAGGCAGTGTGCCCTCGGTGATGCGTTGGGCTTACCTCACTACCCTCTGGAAGGCCTTTACCACCTGGGGTCGGCCCTTTAGGAATTCCAGAACCCGAGTTGCACAGGGTTCAGACCCAGGGCCCCGTGCTTAATGATATGTTTAGAGGGCACTATGGTATTGAAGGCTGAGCTGTAGTCGATGAACAACATTCTTACATGGGTATTACTCTTGTCCCGATGGGATATGGCAGTGTGCAGAGCGATTGCAATTTCATCATTCGTGGATCTGTTGGGGCAGTATGCAGATTTGAGTGGGTCTAGGGTGTCGGGTAAGATGGAGGTGATATGATCACTAACCAACCTCTTAAAGCACTTCATGATAACAGAAATGAGTGCTACATTCGCGTTTTTGGGGTACAGGAACAATGGTGGACATCTTGAAGTGGGGAGTACAGACTAGGATAGGGAGAGATTGAATATGTCCGTAAAACATTCCAGCCAGCAGGTCTGCACATGCTCAGAGCAGCTTGGGATCCTATCTGGTCAGGCAGCCTTGTGAGGTCTAACAATACATTTAAAAAAAAATGTGCTGTTACCCCTATTTCTCCCCAAATTCGTGTTATCCAATTGGTAGTCACAGTCTTGTCCCATCGGTGCAACTGCCGTACGGACTCGGGAGAGGCAAAAGTCGAGAGCCATGCATCCACTGCTTCTTGACACTGCTCACTTAGTGTGTTGGAGAAAACACCATACAACTGTCAGCTTGCAGGCACCCGGCTCGACACAAGGAGTCGCTAGAGCGAGACGGGACAAGGACAAACCCTCCCCTAACTGTCAGCTTGCAGGCACCCGGCTCGACACAAGGAGTCGCTAGAGCGAGACGGGACAAGGACAAACCCTCCCCTAACTGTCAGCTTGCAGGCACCCGGCTCGACACAAGGAGTCGCTAGAGCGAGACGGGACAAGGACAAACCCTCCCCTAACTGTCAGCTTGCAGGCACCCGGCTCGACACAAGGAGTCGCTAGAGCGAGACGGGACAAGGACAAACCCTCCCCTAACTCGGATGACGCTAGGCCAATTGTGCGCTGCCTCATGGGCCTCATGGGTCTCCCAGTCATGGCTGGTTTGAAGTGCGACTCCACTTTGTCTGTGTACTGTGGTTTTGCCTCTTTGATTTCCTTTCGGAGGTCATAGCTGGTCTGTTTGTACAGCCTCATGTTCCCAGTCACCTTGCGTAGTTAAATGTGTCACATGGCATGAGGCTGGAGAGACGGAGCAGGTAAAGCATTTAATATAAAACGGACATGGATCGAGGCAGGAACAGCGTCAGCAAACAGGTAACACAGACAAAAAAACTATTAATGCAGCAGCAGGGAACAAGAGCTGGGGAACAGACAAATATAGGGGAGGAAATAAACAGGTGATGAATGAGTCCAGGTAAGTCCAATATCACTGATGCGCATTATGAGGGAAGGCAGGTGTGCGTAATAGATGGCAAGAGTGCATGATGCAGAGCAGCCTGGCACCCTCAAGCGCCACGGGGGGAGAGCGGGAGCAGACGTGACAAAATGCAGTAGTTTGCTCTTTCAATTTTGAGTGAATCCTGCCATCTATCCACAGTTCTGCTTTGGATAAGTTGTAATTGTCACAGTAGAAACAACATACTCTACAGGGGTAATCAACTCTTACCCTACGAGGTCCAGATCCTGCTGACTTTCTGTTCTACCTGATGATGATTTGCACCCACATGGTTTCCCAGGTCTAAATCAGTCCCTGATTAGAGGGGAATCCCCTGCCTGGTGTCCCAGGTCTAAATCAGTCCCTGATTAGGGGGAATCACCTGCCTGGTGTCCCAGGTCTAAATCAGTCCCTGATTAGAGGGGGAATCACCCACCTTGTGTCCCAGGTCTAAATCAGTCCCTGATTAGAGGTGAATCACTCGCCTGGTGTCCCAGGTCTAAATCAGTCCCTGATTAGAAGGGGAATCACCCACCTCGTGTCCCAGGTCTAAGTCAGTCCCTGATTAGAGGGGAATCATCCGCCTGGTGTCCCAGGTCTAAATCAGTCCCTGATTAGAGGGGGAATCACCCACCTCATGTCCCAGGTCTAAATTAGTCCCTGATTAGAGGGGGAATCACCCACCTGGCGTCCCAGGTCTAAATCAGTCCCAGATTAGAGGGGAATCACCCACCTGGCGTCCCAGGTCTAAATCAGTCCCTGATTAGAGGGGAATCACCCACCTGGTGTCCCAGGTCTAAATCAGTCCCTGATTAGAGGGGAATCACCCACCTGGTGTCCCAGGTCTAAATCAGTCCCTGATTAGAGGGGGAATCACCCACCTCGTGTCCCAGGTCTAAATTAGTCCCTGATTAGAGGGGGAATCACCCACCTGGTGTCCCAGGTCTAAATCAGTCCCAGATTAGAGGTGAACAATGAAAAAAACTCTGTGAAATTGACTTCGAGGTCCATAGTTGAATTTGAGGTCTCTTCTTGATGAACTCAATTACCAAGTCAATGTGTATACCTGGTCTCCAGTGCGTCTTCCTTCCTGCACGGTCCGGTCTATCCAGTGCCACCTCCACGTCATTACCTCACGACTGCTTGATGAGCGAGTAGCACAGGAGATGTTGAGATAAAAACTTTGCGTTTTCCTCAGATTTCCTTTATTAAAGTCCCATGGCTTCAGTGGTTTCTCAGTTTGCACAAAGATCAGTCTGGTTCCTTGAGAGTCGTTGTGGTGTCAGCTTGGGGGGGGGGGGGGAGCATACACTGCTGTGACGATGACAGAAGAGAATTATCTCGAAAGTTAATGCCGTTGGCATTTGATGGTGAGGTGGAAAACAAAAGGACATGAGTTTCTGTACGTTTTAACTAAATCACACCGTGAGTAGTTAGTCATGAAACACATACCTCCACGGTTCTTTTTCCCAGAGAATTCGTTCTCTCTTGATCTTCAACAAAGCTGGCACCAAGCATCTGATCTGTGAAATTAAAGTGAAGGGGTGCTTGCTCTTGCACTCTTTCCCTATTACTTTTTCTCCCTCTCCTCTCTTTCTCTCTCAATGACCCACTCTATCTATTTGCCAGTTATTATGCTAAGCATCTAAATGCATGGTTATCTGTGAATAACAAAGGTAAACTCCTCTCCCGTGTTTAACCAACTTAAAATGGAATCGCCACGTATTTCAAACCTCAGGTCTAATGCCAGTGCACACATCTGATTTCAACACACAACAAAGGGAGGAAGACAGAGATACACAGAATAATTGTGTCCAAAGCTCTGCATCCTGACCCTCCAAATCAACAACACAAAAGAGCTTAATGGATCCATACATTTCTATAGCCCATTCTCTCTTCCCGAGCACATTCCCTCTGTCATTTAAACCATCGGAACAACGGGACGCTTAATCTTGGAGAAATTGATTCCCGCCGCATCATAATTTACCTTGTCTACTCCGAAGCCGTCGGTTGCGAGCAATATTGGTCAGGAGGGTCAATATTACAAATCACGCGAGCACAGATCAATAGAAGAGTCCTGCGGTCCATCTTGTTAATTACCGTTTTGCAATTTCACAATTCAGTTTGGAGCGGGAGATGAATGTGCGAGAGAGGCAAGGGGCGAACGCAAAGATTATCCACACAGAGAGATAGCAGAGGTGGCAGATAGCAGCAAGGGAATTACCAAAGGATTCTGGAATGTTTCAGACCACCATGGTTAGTCTCCTTCCCTCCTGACAAAGGGGTAAGGTTAAGTTTAGAGTGGCAATGTTGAGTTTAGAGAGGCAATGTTGAGTTTAGAGGGGCAATGTTGAGTTTAGAGGGGCAGTGTTGAGTTTAGATGGGCAAGGTTGAGTTTAGAGGTGCAACGTTATGTGTCGGGGGTGGGGTGGTGTGGGTTAGGGTTATATCCTGTTTGGCCCTGTCCGGGGGTATCATAGGACGGGGTCACAGTGTATCCCGACCCCTCCTGTCTCAGCCTTCAGTATTTATGCTGCAGTAGTTTATGTGTCGGGGGGGAATAGGGTCAGTCTGTTATATCTGGAGTATGAGCACTAGGACCATGCATCAGGACTACCTGGCATGATGACTCCTTGCTGTCCCCAGTCCACCTGGTCGTGCTGCTGCTCCAATTTCAACTGTTCTGCCTGCGGCTATGGAACCCTGACCTGCTCACCGGACGTGCTACTTGTCCCAGACCTGCTGTTTTCAACTCTCTAGAGACAGCAGGAGAGGTAGAGATACTCTGAATGATCAGCTATGAAAAGCCAACTGACATTTACTCCTGATGTGCTGACTTGCTGCACCCTCGACAACCACTGTGATTATTATTATTTGACCCTGCTGGTCATCTATGAACATTTGAACATCTTGGCCATGTTCTGTTATAATCTCCACCCTGCACAGTCAGAGGAGGACTGGCCACCCCTCAGAGCCTGGTTCCTCTCTAGGTTTCTTCCTAGGTTCTGGTCTTTCTAGGGAGTTTTTCCTAGCCACCGTGCCTCTCCACCTGCATTGCTTGCTGTTTGGGGTTTTAGGCTGGGTTTCTGTACAGCACTTTGAAATATCAGCTGATGTAAGAAGGACTTTATAAATACATTTGATTTGATTTGAAAGTTGAGTTTAGGGGGGCAAGGTTGAGTTTAGAGGGGCAAGGTTGAGTTTAGAGTTTAGAGAGACAAGGATTTATTTATTAACCTTTATTTAACTAGGCAAGTCAGTTGGGACACATTCTTGTTTTCAATTGCGGCCTAGGAACGGTAGGTTAACTGCCTGTTCAGGGGCAGAATGACAGATTTGTACCTTGTCAGCTCGGGGGTTTGAACTTGCAACCTTCCGGTTACTAGTCCAACGCTCTAACCAACTGCCGTTGAGGTTAAAGGGCAAGGTTGAGTTTAGGGGGCAGGGTTGAGTTTAGGGGGGTGCAGGCGAACAGGAACACGCATGCTGCTTTTGAGGGAAAGAAACAGTTTGAAACGTTAGTGTAATCTACACACTTGACATGGGATTCCACTGCTATAGACACAGACACAGACACAGACAGACAGAGACACAGATACATAGACCCGCATAGAAAAACACACACACAGAGAATAGACAATGCAAGACTTCACAGAAAATAAAATGGATTTCATGGTCATGAAATGTCGTATCACGAGACAATGACAGAATGAAAGGGGCTGGATGACAGCCTCTTTCAATTAGAGAGAAAAAAGAGTGACACAGCGATGAAGGGAGTTGCTCTGTGTGCATCAGACGACACAGCGATGAAGGGAGTTGCTCTGTGTGCATCAAACGACACAGCGATGAAGGGAGTTGCTCTGTGTGCATCAGACGACACGGCGATGAAGGGAGTTGCTCTGTGTGCATCAGACAACACAGCGATGAAGGGAGTTGCTCTGTGTGCATCAGATGACAAATCGATGAAGGGAGTTGCTCTGTGTGCATCAAACGGTACAGCGATGAAGGGAGTTGCTCTGTGTGCATCAGACGACACAGCGATGAAGGGAGTTGCTCTGTGTGCATCAGACGACACAGCGATGAAGGGAGTTGCTCTGTGTGCATTAGACGACACAGCGATGAAGAGAGTTGCTCTGTGTGCATCAGACGACACAGCGATGAAGGGAGTTGCTCTGTGTGCATCAGACGACACAGCGATGAAGGGAGTTGCTCTGTGTGCATCAGACGACACAGCGATGAAGGGAGTTGCTCTGTGTGTATCAGACAACACAGGGATGATGCAACTGCATTTCCATAGCTCAGCCAGAGAGAGAGACAAAGAGAGAGAGAGAGAGAGAGAGAGAGTGTGTGTGTGTGTGTGTGTGTGTGTGTGTGTGTGTGTGTGTGTGTGTGTGTGTGTGTGTGTGTGTGTGTGTGTGTGTGTGTGTGTGTGTGTGTGTGTGTGTGTGTGTGTGTGTGTGTGTGTGTGTACAGTATGTGTGTGTGTGGAGTATCTGCACAAGCTGTGTTCATGAATATTTTTTTCCAACTGTGTATTTATCAGAATGTGTGTTTCAGCTCTGCAGTGTGAGAGCCTCCTGCATCCCAATCAGGCTGTCTCACTGAGGCAGAACCGTGCCTAAAATACTGGGGCTGAGCCGGGTCCTGCCTCGCCTTTACCTATTAGAATTCACTCTCAGCACTCCAATGGAATTCAAATAACAATAAGAAATTGGAGGCAAAAAATAGGATAAATGTGCTTTAATATGAGGGATGACACCTGACTGCAGAATAATTAAAGTTAGCGCATGCTATCTGTAGCATGGTGGGATTAGGGGTTAATAAAATACGTGTTTTAGCAGAGGTGGGAGGGAATTTGGCCAGTTTGTATAAAATGGATTTGGAGCAGACATTGTTTTGCACATATTTTATCTGGAATACCTTGCTGCCTTTCAATGTGTTTTGTTTTGGAGGGTGTGACAAACCTTCCTATTCTTTTTTTGTAGCCTAATTGAGTGTGTCAAGTGCAAATTAGTGTATTTGGGTGAACTGATATGTATTTATGTATGTATGCACTTCAGTTTGAGTAGAAGCATTGTGTAAAGTTAGTTTTCTTCTGTATAGGTTTAGTTTCAAGTTTCATTTGTCACATGCAGTGAAATGTGAAATGCTTCGCAACAGTGCCGTATTCAATATCAACATAGTACAACTAATAGAAAAACAATATATATATACTGTATGTATATATATATATATATATATATATATACCATAATACACAGGGATACTGCAGTACTGAGGTAGATGTGTACATGTAGGCAGGGATTGGGCTCCCGAGTGGCCCAGCAGTCTAAGGCCCTGCATTTCAGTGGTGGAGGTGTCACTACAGACCCTGGTTTGATCCCATAGGGCGTCATTTTAAATACGAATTTAGGGTCTTTTTTCTCTCAGTTTCCGCCTGACTGACGTGCCCAAAGTAAACTGTTACTCAGGCCCTGAATCCAGGATATGCATTTAATGGGTACCATTGGAAAGAAAACACTCTGAAGTTTGTAGGAATGTTTAAATAATGTAGGAGACTATAACACAATAGATATAGTAGGAGAAAATCTTTGAGATTTGAGAGCCCATGTTCTTACAATGGAAAGTAAATGGAAATAATTAAATCCAGCTCCCAGTATTCAATTCCTATGACTTCCACTGGGTGTCAGTAGTCTTTGTTCAAGGTTTCAGGCTTGTTTCTTCGAAAACTAGTAAGAAATATGAGTTTTAGTACAGACACCTGCTTGGAAATTCATGTGTGTGCGTGCCATGAAGACAACGAGCACCTCCTAATATCCTATTGAAAATACTTCTTTCCGTATGAAATATTATAGTTTGATTACATTTTAGGGTATCTGAGGATTGAATAGAGTTTATTTTGACTTGTTGAAGGAAAATTTAGGGGTAGATTTTCGGATTCCTATCTTGGCATGTTGAACGAGTGGATTACTCAAATTGATGGCGCCAATTAAACTGACTTTTTAGGGATATAAAGAAAGATTTGATCTACCAAAACGACACTACATGTTATAGCTGGGACCCTTTGGATGTCAAATCAGAAGAAGAGTTTCAAAAAGTAAGTGAATATTTCATTGCTATTTGTGAATTTATGAAACCTGTGCCGGTGGAAAAATATTTTGATGTGGGGCGCCGTCCTCAAACAATTGCATGACATGCTTTCACTGTAAAGCCCACTGTAAATCGGACAGTGCAATTAGATTAACAATAATTTAAGCTTGCAACCGATATAAGACACTTGCATGTACCTAAATGTTTAATATCCATAATGTTTATGATTATTTATTTAAATTGCGCTCTAATTTCACAGGAAGTTGTCCGGCTAGCGGGACACCTATCCCACAGAGGTTACTAACTGACTTGCCTAGTTAAATAAAGATTAAATAAATACATTTAGGAGAAAGTAACTGGTAACTGCATAATTAATAATAATAGTTAACAGTTTGGCAGCAGCATAAGTGGTGGGTGGGAGTGTATGTGCAAGTATCAATCAATCAAATGTATTAATAAAGCCCTTTTTTACATCTGCCAATGTCACCAAGTGCTGTATAGAAACTCAGCCTAAAAACCACAAACAGCAAGCAATGCAGGTGTAGAAGCAAGTGTCTGGGTGTTAGCGTGAGTGTTTCAGTGTACAGTCGGTGTGATAGTTGGATATGCATGTAAACAGGGCTGTGAGGTGACTGGTAATGTCTAAACATTCTGAACAAAAGTATAAATGCAACAATTACTAAGATTTCACTGAGTTAAAGTTCATATAGGCTCAATTAAAATAAATGAATTTGGCACTAAGCTATGTATTTCACGTCTGAGAATGCAGATACGGTATGCATCTGTTGGTCACGGTAATGGCAGTCAATCAATGAACAGCAGCATTGTGGTGGTAATAAATCAGATCAATATATGAGGGGAATCAGTTGTTAGCCAGGGGATGGAAGATGTTCAGGAGTCTGTTGGTCTGAGCCTTGATCCACCGGTACCGCCTGCCGTACAGGAGCACGGAGAACAGTCCATGTCTCGGGTGGCTGGATGCTTTGGCGATGTTATGGGCCTTTCTCAGACACGTCCTGGATGACTGGGAGCTCACCCCCAGTGATGCGCTGGGACTTTTGGTCAAGGGCGATGCAGGTGCCATACCAGACTGTGATACGACCAGTCAGAATGCTCTCGATGGTGCAGCTGTATTGTTTCAGCCTCCTGTGGGAGAAGAGACGTTGCCGTACCTTCTTTACGACTGTGTTGGTGTGAGAAGACCATGTTAAGTCCTCAGTGATGTGGACACAGAGAGCAACTTGAAGTTCTTGACCCTGTCCACTGCACCCCCGTCGATGTGGATGGGGGTGTGCACCCGCCACTGTTCCTAGAGTCCACAGTCAGCTTCTTGGGCTTGCAGTCATTGAGGTAGAGGTTGTTGTCCTGGCACCACACTGCCAGGTCTCTGACCTCCTCCCTATAGGCTGTCTCATCGCCGTCGGTGATCAGGCCTAGCACCATCATGTCGTCAGAAAACTTGATGATGGAGTTGGAGTCGTGAGATGCATTTACTGACAAAGCCAGTGATGGAGGCGGTTAGCTTCGTCGACGCTGTCGGTGGACTCCCGATGATACCTGCTCCAAGCCCTGTCCTGTATAGCGTTAGCTGATATCTGCCATTCATCCGAATATAATCACACAAAGTGGTACCACTCCCACTTCAACTGGTAACACAATTATTAGTTAATCCTCTGAAGTTAGAGTGGCTTTATATAAAACCATGCACTCACTCACACACGCTCACACGCTCACACAGACACACAGACTCACACACACACACACAAACACACACTCACAGTGAACCTGAGAAGGAGACCACTCAGGGTGAGTTTCCCTAAAATATTTCCATCAAACAAAATGACCGCTATAATCTCAGCAAAACATCAACACACAAAGCCGGGATCAATCCCTCTAATCCCTTTGTGTGCAGGGTAGCCGCTAACAGTGGCTCCACTTTCTATCCTTCTCTATGCTCTCTCCCCCTGTCATTTAGCACCTGTTGGAACAAGTGCTTTCACCTGAAAGGAATGGAAGCATTGAAGCCTGCAGGAAGCACAGATTGAGTTTCATTGTTGTGTCTTTCGGTGGCCTGGGTAGTTTATCAGTTAGTGCTGCTGCCTACAGCACACCAATCAGTGTTGGAGTGGGTTCGAATCCAACCCTCTGCCTTTGTGGCTCTTTCTCCTACTATCCTTCCTATTGTCTTTCCTCTATCCTGCTAAATGTGCTTCAGACGAGTGTTGAATGTCGGTGGCAAACTATACAGTATTTACAATGAATGAACAGATTACAGCGTCAAGGATTTACTGATGTTTTAGGTGTAATTGTGACTTTCCACAACTAATTGAGCACATCAATGATAATTACCCAGGTGTAAAATCAAATTATATATTACATAACATCTATGGTATGAGGAGAAATTGTAACCCAGCTAGGGCTTTTAAGTATAATTTACATGGATCATGTTTCAAAGTTTAATGGTGAAGGAAATTGACAATTTTAGGAAAACAGAATCTCAGTGTCCATGGCTACGAGCTATACACTTAACTTAAAGGCAGTGTTAGTTGAAGGATTTAAAAATAGTCATTCTAGTAATAGTCATTCTTGTTAACACTGACTAAAGTACCACCTGTTATTTGATTATGGAAAGTGTGTCAGCTTAATATGTTATAATAATGTCATTGAAATCAGACTTTTTGGTGAATTAGTTTTGAATATAAATGGAAAAGTAAATATATTGTGAAGGGGGCAGGTTTTAGCCACAGATGGTGTTCAGCCAGCACAGTTATCTTTTGTTAATAGCCATATATTCTAGGTACAGAATGTGGGGACCAGGCTAGATGTGGGGACCAGGCTAGATGTGGGGACCTGGCTAGATGTGGGGACCTGGCTAGATGTGGGGACCAGGCTAGATGTGGAGACCAAGCTAGATGTGGGGACAAGGCTAGATGTGGGGACCGGCTAGATGTGGGGACCAGGCTGGATGTGAGGAGCAGGCTAGATGTGGGGAGCAGGCTAGATAGATATGGGGACCTGGCTAGGTGTGGGGACCAGGCTAGATGTGGGGACCTGGCTAGATGTGGGGACCTGGCTAGATGTGGGGACCAGGCTGGATGTGAGGAGCAGGCTAGATGTGGGGAGCAGGCTAGATGTGGGGACCAGGCTAGATGTGGGGACCAGGCTAGATGTGGGGACCAGGCTAGATGTGGGGACCAGGCTAGATGTGGGGACCTGGCTAGATGTGGGGACCAGGCTAGATGTGGGGACCAGGCTAGATGTGGGGACCTGGCTAGATGTGGGGACCTGGCTAGATGTGGGGACCTGGCTAGATGTGGGGACCGGGCTAGATGTGGGGACCTGGCTAGATGTGGGGACCAGGCTAGATGTGGGGACCTGGCTAGATGTGGGGACCTGGCTAGATGTGGGGACCTGGCTAGATGTGGGGACCAGGCTAGATGTGGGGACCTGGCTAGATGTGGGGACCTGGCTAGATGTGGGGACCTGGCTAGATGTGGGGACCAGGTTAGATAGATATGGGGACCTGGCTAGATGTGGGGACCAGGCTAGATGTGGGGACCAGGCTAGATGTGGGGACCTGGCTAGATGTGGGGACCTGGCTAGATGTGGGGACCAGGCTAGATGTGGGGACCTGGCTAGATGTGGGGACCTGGCTAGATGTGGGGACCAGGCTAGATGTGGGGACCATGCTAGATGTGGGGACCAGGCTAGATGTGGGGACCTGGCTAGATGTGGGGACCTGGCTAGATGTGGGGACCTGGCTAGATGTGGGGACCTGGCTAGATGTGGGGACCTGGCTAGATGTGGGGACCAGGCTAGATGTGGGGACCTGGCTAGATGTGGGGACCTGGCTAGATGTGGGGAGCAGGCTAGATGTGGGGACCAGGCTAGATGTGGGGAGCAGGCTAGATGTGGGGACCAGGCTAGATGTGGGGACCTGGCTAGATGTGGGGACCTGGCTAGATGTGGGGACCAGGCTAGATGTGGGGACCTGGCTAGATGTGGGGACCAGGCTAGATGTGGGGACCAGGCTAGATGTGGGGACCTGGCTAGATGTGGGGACCTGGCTAGATGTGGGGACCAGGCTAGATGTGGGGACCTGGCTAGATGTGGGGACCAGGCTAGATGTGGGGACCAGGCTAGATGTGGGGACCTGGCTAGATGTGGGGACCTGGCTAGATGTGGGGACCAGGTTAGATGTGGGGACCTGGCTAGATGTGGGGACCTGGCTAGATGTGGGGACCAGGCTAGATGTGGGGACCTGGCTAGATGTGGGGACCAGGCTAGATGTGGGGACCTGGCTAGATGTGGGGACCAGGCTAGATGTGGGGACCAGGCTAGATGTGGGGACCTGGCTAGATGTGGGGACCTGGCTAGATGTGGGGAGCAGGCTAGATAGATATGGGGACCTGGCTAGATGTGGGGACCAGGCTAGATGTGGGGACCAGGTTAGATGTGGGGACCAGGCTAGATGTGGGGACCAGGCTAGATGTGGGGACCTGGCTAGATGTGGGGACCTGGCTAGATGTGGGGACCTGGCTAGATGTGGGGACCAGGCTAGATGTGGGGACCTGGCTAGATGTGGGGACCAGGCTAGATGTGGGGACCAGGCTAGATGTGGGGACCTGGCTAGATGTGGGGACCTGGCTAGATGTGGGGAGCAGGCTAGATGTGGGGACCAGGCTAGATGTGGGGACCTGGCTAGATGTGGGGACCAGGCTAGATGTGGGGACCAGGCTAGATGTGGGGACCTGGCTAGATGTGGGGACCTGGCTAGATGTGGGGACCAGGCTAGATGTGGGGACCAGGCTAGATGTGGGGACCTGGCTAGATGTGGGGACCAGGCTAGATGTGGGGACCAGGCTAGATGTGGGGACCTGGCTAGATGTGGGGACCAGGCTAGATGTGGGGACCAGGCTAGATGTGGGGACCAGGCTAGATGTGGGGACCAGGCTAGATGTGGGGACCAGGCTAGATGTGGGGACCTGGCTAGATGTGGGGACCAGGCTAGATGTGGGGACCAGGCTAGATGTGGGGACCTGGCTAGATGTGGGGACCAGGTTAGATGTGGGGACCTGGCTAGATGTGGGGACCAGGCTAGATGTGGGGACCTGGCTAGATGTGGGGACCAGGCTAGATTTGGGGACCTGGCTAGATGTGGGGACCTGGCTAGATGTGGGGACCAGGCTAGATGTGGGGACCAGGCTAGATGTGGGGACCTGGCTAGATGTGGGGACCAGGCTAGATGTGGGGACCAGGCTAGATGTGGAGACCAGGCTAGATGTGGGGACCAGGCTAGATGTGGAGACCAAGCTAGATGTGGGGACAAGGCTAGATGTGGGGACCGGCTAGATGTGGGGACCAGGCTAGATGTGGGGAGCAGGCTAGATGTGGGGAGCAGGCTAGATGTGGGGACCTGGCTAGATGTGGGGACCTGGCTAGATGTGGGGACCAGGCTAGATGTGGAGACCAAGCTAGATGTGGGGACAAGGCTAGATGTAGGGACCGGCTAGATGTGGGGACCAGGCTGGATGTGAGGAGCAGGCTAGATGTGGGGAGCAGGCTAGATAGATATGGGGACCTGGCTAGGTGTGGGGACCAGGCTAGATGTGGGGACCTGGCTAGATGTGGGGACCAGGCTAGATGTGGGGACCAGGCTAGATGTGGGGACCAGGCTAGATGTGGGGACCTGGCTAGATGTGGGGACCTGGCTAGATGTGGGGACCAGGCTAGATGTGGGGACTAGGCTAGATGTGGGGACCTGGCTAGATGTGGGGACCTGGCTAGATGCAATACTCAATATGTTTCAGAGATGAACATATCTGGTTAACTCCGATATAGTTCATGGGATGTCAATGGTAGACCATGACCCTGATGTGCGTCATTGTAGCTGTGGATCAGTCACATATTCTAGTTATTTTAATGAGGTCAATTGACTGTTAGTTCAAATTGCAGATCTGCTGTTGTACCATTAAGCTATGAATTAGCATGTCTACACTGTTGTTGTACCATTAAGCTATGAATTAGCATTTCTACACTGTTGTTGTACCATTAAGCTATGAATTAGCATTTCTACACTGTTGTTGTACCATTAAGCTATGAATTAGCATGTCTACACTGTTGTTGTACCATTAAGCTATGAATTAGCATTTCTACACTGTTGTTGTACCATTAAGCTATGAATTAGCATTTCTACACTGTTGTTGTACCATTAAGCTATGAGTCAGCATTTCTATACTGTTGTTGTACCATTAAGCTATGAAGTAGCATTTCTATACTGCTGTTGAACCTTTAAGCTATGAATTAGCATGTCTACACTGTTGTTGTACCATTAAGCTATGAATTAGCATTTCTACACTGTTGTTGTACCATTAAGCTATGAGTCAGCATTTCTATACTGTTGTTGTACCATTAAGCTATGAATTAGCATTTCTATACTGTTGTTGTACCTTTAAGCAATGAATCAGCGTTTCAACGATGTTCTACTTGTATAGTGTTGACATGTACAGTTGAAGTCATAAGTTTACATACACCTTAGCTAAATACATTTAAACTCAGTTTTCACAACTCCTGACATTTAACCCTAGTAAAAATCCCCTAGCTTATATCAGTTAGGATCACCACTGTAATTTAAGAATGAGCAATGTCAGAATTATAGGAGAGAGAATTATTGATTTCAGCTTTTATTTCATTCATCACATTCCCATTGGGTCAGAAGTATACATGCACTCAGTTAGTATTTGGTAGCATTGCCTTTAAATTGTTTAACTTTGGTTAAAAGTTTCAGGTAGCCTTCCACAAGCTTCCCACAATAAGTTTTGGCCCATTCCTCCTGACAGAGCTGGTGTAACTGAGTCAGGTTTGTAGGCCTCCTTGCTTGCACACGCTTTTTCAGTTCTGCCGGCAAATGTTTTATAGGATTGAGGTCAGGGCTTTGTGATGGCCACACCAGTACCTTGACTTGGCTTGAGGTCATATTCCATTTGGAAAACCCATTTGAGACCAAGCTTTAATTTCCTGAATGGTGTCTTGAGATACAATATAGCCACATAATTTCCCTTCCTCATGACGCCATCTATTTGTGAAGTGCACCAGTCCCTCCTGCAGCAAAGCACCCCCACAATATGATGCTGCCACCACCGTGCTTCACGGTTGGGATGGTTCTTCGGCTTGCAAGCCTCTCCCTTTTTCCTCCAAACATAACGATGGTCATTATGGCCAAACAGTTCTATTTTTGTTTCATCAGACCAGAGGACATTTCTCCAAATAGTATGATCTTTGTCCCCATGTGCAGTTGCAAACCGTAGTCTGTATTTTTTATGGCAGTTTTGGAGCAGTGGCTTCTTCCTTGCTGAGCAGCCTTTTAGGTTATGTCGATAAAGGACTCATTTTACGGTGGCTATCGATACTTTTGTACCTGTTTCCTCCAGCATCTTCACAAGATCCTATGCTGTTGTTCTAGGATTGATTTGCACTTTCTGCACCAAAGTACGTTCATCTCCAGGAGACAGAATGTGTCTCCTTCCTATGCGGAATGACGGCTGCGTGGTCCCATGGTGTTTATACTTGCGTACTATTGTTTGTACAGATGAACGTGGAACCTTCAGGCGTCTGGAAATTGCTCCCAAGGATGAACCAGACTTGTGGAGGTCTACAACATTTTTTCTGAGGTCTTGGCTGATTTCTTTTGATTTTCCCATGATGTCAAGCAAAGAGGCACTGAGTTTGAAGCTAGGCCTTGTAATACATCCACAGGTACACCTCCAATTGACTCAAATTATGTCAATTAGCCTATCAGAAGCTTCTAAAGCTATGACATCATTCACTGGAACTGTGATACAATTAATTATAAGTGAAATAATCTGTCTGTAAACAATTGTTGGAAAAAATACTTGTGTCATGCACAAAGTAGATGTCCTAACCAACTTGCCAAAACTATAGTTTGTTAACAAGAAATGTGTGGAGTGGTTGAAAAACCAGTGTTAACGACTACAACCTAAGTGTATGTAAACTTCCGACTTCAACTGAATAGGCGATGCTTTGAATAAAATCATAAGTAAACAAATATCAAGCAAACCAAACCTCTCTACCCTGCCTCTCTAACAGTGTATAACCCTACCCCTTACTACCCTGCCTCTCTAACAGTGTATAACCCTACCCTGTACTACCCTGCCTCTCTAACAGTGTATAACCCTACCCCTTACTACCCTGCCTCTCTAACAGTGTATAACCCTACCCTGTACTACCCTGCTTCTCTAACAGTGTATAACCCTACCCTGTACTACCCTGCTTCTCTAACAGTGTATAACCCTACCCTGTACTACCCTGCTTCTCTAACAGTGTATAGTCCTACCCTGCCTCTCTAACAGTGTATAACCCTACCCCTTACTACCCTGCCTCTCTAACAGTGTATAGTCCTACCCTGCCTCTCTAACAGTGTATAGTCCTACCCTGCCTCTCTAACAGTGTATAGTCCTACCCTGCCTCTCTAACAGTGTATAGTCCTACCCTGCCTCTCTAACAGTGTATAACCCTACCCCTTACTACCCTGCCTCTCTAACAGTGTATAACCCTACCCCTTACTACCCTGCTTCTCTAACAGTGTATAACCCTACCCTGTACTACCCTGCCTCTCTAACAGTGTATAACCCTACCCCTTACTACCCTGCTTCTCTAACAGTGTATAACCCTACCCTGTACTACCCTGCCTCTCTAACAGTGTATAACCCTACCCCTTACTACCCTGCCTCTCTAACAGTGTATAACCCTACCCCTTACTACCCTGCCTCTCTAACAGTGTATAACCCTACCCTGTACTACCCTGCCTCTCTAACAGTGTATAACCCTACCCCTTACTACCCTGCCTCTCTAACAGTGTATAACCCTACCCCTTACTACCCTGCCTCTCTAACAGTGTATAACCCTACCCTGTACTACCCTGCCTCTCTAACAGTGTATAACCCTACCCCTTACTACCCTGCCTCTCTAACAGTGTATAACCCTACCCTGTACTACCCTGCTTCTCTAACAGTGTATAACCCTACCCCTTACTACCCTGCTTCTCTAACAGTGTATAACCCTACCCTGTACTACCCTGCTTCTCTAACAGTGTATAACCCTACCCTGTACTACCCTGCTTCTCTAACAGTGTATAACCCTACCCTGTACTACCCTGCTTCTCTAACAGTGTATAACCCTAGCCTGTACTACCCTGCTTCTCTAACAGTGTATAACCCTAGCCTGTACTACCCTGCCTCTCTAACAGTGTATAACCCTACCCCTTACTACCCTGCCTCTCTAACAGTGTATAACCCTACCCCTTACTACCCTGCCTCTCTAACAGTGTATAACCCTACCCCTTACTACCCTGCCTCTCTAACAGTGTATAACCCTACCCCTTACTACCCTGCCTCTCTAACAGTGTATAACCCTACCCCTTACTACCCTGCCTCTCTAACAGTGTATAACCCTACCCCTTACTACCCTGCCTCTCTAACAGTGTATAACCCTACCCCTTACTACCCTGCCTCTCTAACAGTGTATAACCCTACCCTGTACTACCCTGCTTCTCTAACAGTGTATAACCCTACCCCTTACTACCCTGCTTCTCTAACAGTGTATAACCCTACCCCTTACTACCCTGCTTCTCTAACAGTGTATAACCCTACCCCTTACTACCCTGCCTCTCTAACAGTGTATAACCCTACCCTGTACTACCCTGCTTCTCTAACAGTGTATAACCCTACCCTGTACTACCCTGCTTCTCTAACAGTGTATAACCCTACCCCTTACTACCCTGCTTCTCTAACAGTGTATAACCCTACCCTGTACTACCCTGCTTCTCTAACAGTGTATAACCCTATCCTGTACTACCCTGCTTCTCTAACAGTGTATAACCCTACCCCTTACTACCCTGCTTCTCTAACAGTGTATAACCCTACCCTGTACTACCCTGCTTCTCTAACAGTGTATAACCCTACCCTGTACTACCCTGCTTCTCTAACAGTGTATAACCCTAGCCTGTACTACCCT
Organism: Oncorhynchus kisutch; assembly: GCF_002021735.2. Taxonomy (NCBI): domain Eukaryota; kingdom Metazoa; phylum Chordata; class Actinopteri; order Salmoniformes; family Salmonidae; genus Oncorhynchus; species Oncorhynchus kisutch. The sequence continues at coordinate 6,142,267 of NC_034177.2, forward strand.
GCTTCTCTAACAGTGTATAACCCTAGCCTGTAGTACCCTGCTTCTCTAACAGTGTATAACCCTAGCCTGTACTACCCTGCCTCTCTAACAGTGTATAACCCTAGCCTGTCCTACCCTGCCTCTTTAAAAGTGTATAACCCTAGCCTGTCCTACCCTGCCTCTTTAAAAGTGTATAACCCTACCCTGTACTACCCTGCTTCTCTAACAGTGTATAACCCTACCCTGTACTACCCTGCTTCTCTAACAGTGTATAACCCTAGCCTGTACTACCCTGCTTCTCTAACAGTGTATAACCCTACCCTGTACTACCCTGCTTCTCTAACAGTGTATAACCCTAGCCTGTACTACCCTGCTTCTCTAACAGTGTATAACCCTAGCCTGTCCTACCCTGCCTCTTTAAAAGTGTATAGTCCTACCCCCTGCTACCCTGCCTCTCTAACTGTGTATAACCTACCCCTTACTACCCTGCCTCTCTAACTGTGCATAACCCTACCCCCTACTACCCTGCCTCTCTAACTGTGTATAGTCCTACCCCCTACTACCTTGCCTCTCTAACAGTGTATAACCCTACCCCCTACTACCCTGCCTCTCTAACAGTGTATAACCCTACCCCCTGCTACCCTGCCTCTCTAACAGTGTATAGTCCTACCCTGCCTCTCTAACAGTGTATAACCCTACCCCCTACTACCCTGCCTCTCTAACAGTGTATAACCCTAGCCTGTACTACCCTGCCTCTCTAACAGTGTATAGTCCTACCCTACCTCTCTAACAGTGTATAGTCCTACCCTGCCTCTCTAAAAGTGTATAACCCTACCCCCTACTACTCTGCCTCTCTAACAGTGTATAACCCTAGCCTGTACTACCCTGCCTCTCTAACAGTGTATAGTCCTACCCTGTACTACCCTGCCTCTCTAACAGTGTATAACCCTAGCCTGTACTACCCTGCCTCTCTAACAGTGTATAGTCCTACCCTACCTATCTCATGCCAATCCAACATGGATGCCGTCCATTCCAGTGTGTGATATTCTGAAGTTGCTCCATTCTCCGGGAACGGCAGTGATGTGTCTACCAGGTGTTTGGTGCTGCCTGGCAGAGGTGGCACCCAGGGTTGGCACAGCTGGGAGGAGCAGGTGCCGCGGCCCGTGTGTGTCAGTCCTGATAAGGCAGTGTCGTGGCAGAATTAAGCGGTGATTAGCGGTGCCAATGCCCCCTGGTAAATCTATGTCCCTCCCTGTCTACTGGTTGCAGGAACTGCCGGTTACCACCGTTCTGTCATGTTTTGGCACAGAGCTTTACTCGTGCTAAAGAGAGCGAGGGGCAGGAGGACACACTTCGCACACTGTGAAGACAAAAGAACATTGTGTGTAGAGTGCCATGGGTGGGGTTTGCACTTTTGGGACTATTCCATTGTTTCTGTTGCGCAAGACAAGCTTGAATCAATCACGGCTAATATGTTTAAAAAGATTCTAAATGATTTGAACCCCAGTCAGTTAATTGGACACCAAACTGTTGTTTCACTCCCATGTAGTTTGATTCCCATGGGGGACTAGTATAAACATGACTCACTACTGTAGTGTCTCTGGATGAGAGAGTCTGCTAAATGACTCACTACTGTAGTGTCTCTGGATGAGAGAGTCTTCTAAATGACTCACTACTGTAAGACTCTCTGGATCAGAGAGTCTGCTAAATGACTCACTACTGTAAGACTCTCTGGATCAGAGAGTCTGCTAAATTACTCACTACTGTAGAGGCTCTGGATGAGAGTCTGCTAATTGAATCACTACTGTAGAGGCTCTGGATAAGAGAGTCTGCTAAATGACTCATTACTGTTGTGGCTCTGGATGAGAGTCTGCTAAATGACTCATCACTGTAGTGGCTCTGGATGAGAGTCTGCTAAATGACTCACTACTGTAGTGGCTCTGGATAAGAGAGTCTGCTAAATGACTCACTACTGTAGAGGCTCTGGATAAGAGTCTGCTAAATGACTCACTACTGTAGAGGCTCTGGATAAGAGAGTCTGCTAAATGACTCATTACTGTAGTGGCTCTGGATAAGAGAGTCTGCTAAATGACTCACTACTGTAGTGGCTCTGGATAAGAGAGTCTGCTAAATGACTCATTACTGTAGTGGCTCTGGATAAGAGAGTCTGCTAAATGACTCATTACTGTAGTGGCTCTGGATAAGAGAGTCTGCTAAATGACTCACTGCTGTAGTGGCTCTGGATAAGAGAGTCTGCTAAATGACTCATTACTTTTGAGGCTCTGGATAAGATAGTCTGCTAACTGACTCCCTACTGTAGTGGCTCTGGATAAGAGAGTCTGTTAAATGACTCATTACTGTAGTGGCTCTGGATAAGAGAGTCTGCTAAATGACTGCAACAGAAACAATGGACTAGTCCCAAAAGTGCAAACCCCACCCATGGCACTCTACAGAGGTTGAATGAAACACTTAAAATATTGCGTAAGTCATTCATGTATGTTCATGGGAGACTTTGACTTACCACCCTATGAGCGCAGTATAGTAGAGGCAGTGCGATAGAGCGTAGGCCGTGAACATGGACACACTCGATCAGTCTTAGCAAGGTGTGAGGGTGTGTGTGTGTGTGTGGGGGGGAGGTTTCTTCACCTGAATGACATTGTCTTATCTCATATCTCAGAGAAGGTTGAAAGATAACCTCTCTCCTGTCCACATAATGTGGTGCACAACAAGGTTACACTTCTGGACACCTAATTTATATCATACCCTGGCCTTCAAAGTCCACACATACAGATAGGCATCACCGATGTCGGCTGACAAGCTTAACCTGGGAAACCTGAGAACCACACCGTGTTTCAGGGAAGGCAGCTTGAGAGGATCAACGGAAGCAGAGCTGAAAAAAACAGGAATTTCCTGGAAAGAATTGGAGGAAATATCACCCAACACTGTTCGCTCTGGAGGACATTTGACCTATGACCTCCCTCACATGGAAATAAGATTTAAGTCAAGCCCTCAAGAGTCAACATCCAACGATGACCTTTGACCCCACAGTATCCCAAGAGGGATACACTTGATTTTTGAGATGGGGCTAAACAGCTTTATCATACAGTATGTCTGTCTGCCTCCCAAATGGGCACAATTTGGCTTCAAACAGACCATGGATACCTGCTGTGATGCCAATGGCCTTTTCATTTGCTCATTAAAAACACAGAAACCATTTAGGAACATGTCCCGCAACTTATCCCCACCACGAAGGCACATGAAAGATCTAACACACAGCGCCCAGAAATTGAATTTGTGTGTCTGTGTGTGTGTGTGTGTCTGCATGCATGCATGAGTGTGTATATGGAAGCATATGTGTGCGTATGTGTGTGTTTGTGTGTGTGTGTTGACGAGCTGACGAAACCAGGACAGTGCAGTGTTCCCATGGGCTATGGGAGGGGAGTAATTGCAGATTGACATCAGAGTAATTGCGTGGCGATGGGAGCACTTTAGCGGTGGCTAATGGGCAGTTAAAAGGCCTGTTAATCAGAAACTAAGCACACCAAGCGCTTATTTGTTCCAATTGACCTCCTCTGGCTCTCCAGCTGCTTTTTAGAACCCAGGCAAGACTCTCCACAGCTGGCTAAAAGGCATCACTTCATCAACTGCGACTACCCATAAAGCCCCACACACACACACGCGCGCGCGCGCACACACACACACAAAAGGCATTGCTACCACACATACAGTATCCACAGCATTCAACAACATAACATGTACACCGCTGACTAGTTGTAGCCTCGTGTTATTTTGTGTGTTTATGTCCAATAAGACAATCTGGTCAGCACATTACCAAACGGATGTTAATGGTGTAAAAGTCACACGGTATGTCCGTTACAGGTCTTTATATACCAAATAATGAGTAGTATACACAGTATGATTTGAATGAAACTGCAAATAAACGTCTCCCATTTAGCAAAATCAGATTCCTTCCTTCTTTCATGAGCTCATGAACCTCAATTCATGTCTTCAACAGCTCCCAAATGTCTTCATTATATCTTCATTTTATTATTATTCTCTTTCTTTGACTGCTATATACCGTGTGTATGTGTATATATATAAACTCAGCAAAAAAAGAAATGTCCTCTCACTGTCAACTGTTTATTTTCAGCTAACTTAACATGTGTAATTATTTGTATGAACATAAGAAGAATCAACAACTGAGGCATAAACTGAACAAGTTCCACAGACATGTGACCAACAGAAATGAAATAATGTGTCCCTGAACAAAGGGGGGGTCAAAATCAAAAGTAACAGTCAGTATCTGGTGTGGCCACCAGCTGCATTAAGTACTGCAGTGCATCTCCTCCTCCTGGACTGGCACCAGATTTGCCAGTTCTTGCTGTGAGATGTTACCCCACTCTTACGTCAAGGCACCTGCAAATTCCCGGACATTTCTGGGGGGAATGGCCTTAGCCCTCACCCTCCGATCCAACAGGTCGCAGACGTGCTCAATAGGATTGAGATCCGGGCTCTTCGCTGGCCATGGCAGAACACTGACAATTCTGTCTTGCAGGAAATCAGGCACAGAACTAGCAGTATGGCTGGTGGCAATGTCATGCTGGAGGGTCATGTCAGGATGTACCACCTGAGGGAAGAGGACGTCTTCCCTGTAACGCACAGCTTTGAGATTGCTTGCAATGACAACAAGCTCAGTCTGATGATGCTGTGACACATCGCCCCAGACCATGACGGATCCTCCACCTCCAAATCGATGCCGCTCCAGAGTATAGGCCTCAGTGTAACGCTCATTCCTTCGACGATAAACGTGAATCTGACCATCACCCCTGGTGAGACAAAGAGCACTTTTTGCCAGTCCTGTCTGGTCTGGTGAGACAAAGAGCACTTTTTGCCAGTCCTGTCTGGTCTGGTGAGACAAAGAGCACTTTTTGCCAGTCCTGTCTGGTCTGGTGAGACAAAATCACGACTCGTCAGAGAAGAGAACTTTTTGTCAGTCCTGTCTGGTCCAGCGACTCAATCCCATAGTAATTTTGTGGGCAGAACTGAAAAGGCGTGGAGGCCTACAAAGCAACTTGACTCAGTTACACCAGCTCTGTCAAGAAGAACGGGTCAGAATTCATCCAACTTATTGTTGGAAGCTTGTGGAAGGCTTCCCGAAACGTTTGACCCAAATTAAACAATTTAAAGGCAATGCTACCAAGTTCTAATTGAGTGTATGTAAAATTCTGACCCACTGGGAATGTGATGAAAGAAATAAAAGCTGAAATAAATCATTCTCTCTACTATAATTCTGACATTTCACATTCTTAAAATAAAGTGGTGATCCTAACTGACCTAAGACAGGGAATTTTTACTCTGATTAAATATCAGGAATTGTGAAAACTGAGTTTAAATGTTTTTGGCTAAGGTGTATGTGAACTTCTGACTTCAACTGTACATGTCAACAGTATACAAGTAGAACATCATTGAAACGCTTAAAGGTTCAACAGCACTGTAGAAATGCTAATTCATAGCTTAAAGGTTCAACAGCACTGTAGAAATGCTAATTCATATATATCTCTTACAAATACAAGTAATGATATAGTCGATCTCTCTTCCACTTTGAGCCAGGAGAGATTGACATGCATGTTATTAATGTTTGCTCTCTGTGTACATCCAAGGGCCAGCCGTGCTGCCCAGTTCTGAACCAATTGCAAGTCCATCTTTATGGCACCTGTCAAGACGACTAAACAGATGTGCAACCAAATTAGGGCCTGTAGGACCTGCCTTGTTGATAGTGCTGTTAAGAAGGCAGAGCAGTGCTTTATTATGGACAGACTTCTCTCCATGTTAGCTACCGTATCAATATGTTTTGACCATGACAGTTTATAATCCTGGGTAACTCCAAGCAGTTTAGTCACCTCAACTTGCTCAATTTTAGTTTTAGTGAATGATTTGTCTGTCACACCATGACCATAGTTTGCTTTGTATGTTTCTATGTTTTGGTTGGTCAGGGTGTGAGCTGAGTGGGCATTCTATGTTACATGTCTAGTTTGTTTAGTTCTATGTTTGGCCTGATATGGTTCTCAATCAGAGGCAGGTGTTCATCATTGTCTCTGATTGGGAACCATATTTAGGTAGCCTGTTTGGTGTTGGGTTTTGTGGGTGATTGTCCTTGTTCCTGTCTCTGTGTTACTTAACACCAGTATTAGGCTGTTTCGGTTTTCGTGTTACGTTTATTGTTTTTGTATTTGATTCGTGTTTACTTGGTTTCATTAAACATGGATCGTAATAGCCACGCCACATTTTGGTCTGACTCTCTTTGACATGAAGAAAACCGTGACATTGTCCCAAATACAATGCTTTTAGTTTTGGAAATATTTAGTCCTAACTTATTCCTTGCCGCCCATTCTGAAACTAAGTGTTGCAGTCATTTCAGTCGCTGTAGTAGTTGATGTGTATAGTTTTGAGTCATCCACATACATAGACACACTGGCCTTACTCAAAGCCAGTGGCATGTCATTAGTAAAGATTGAAAAAAGTAAGGGGCCTAGACAGCTGCCCTGGGGAATTCATGTTTACCTGGATTATGTTGGAGAGGCTTCCATTAAGGAACACCCTCTGTGTTCTGTTAGACAGGTAACTCTTTATCCACAAAATAGCAGGGGGTCATCTGTTTCTCTCAGAAAATTATCACTGTAAGTGCTGTGCTTGTTGAATGTCTATTGTCAATTTGTTTACTGTAAAATTGCATTGTATCTGTTCAAACACAATTTTTTTCCCCAAAACTTTACTAAGAGTTGGTAGCAGGCTGATTGGTCGGCTATTTAAACCAGGAAATATGGTTTTACTTTTCTTAGGTAGCGGAAGGAGTTAAGCTTCCCTCCAGGCCTAAGGGCACACACTTCCTAGTAGGCTTAAATTGAAGATATGGCCTCGTAGGAGCGGCAATATTGTCTGCTATTATTCTCAGTAATTTTCTATCCACGTTTTCAGACCCTGGTGGTCTGTTATTGTTGATAGACAACAATATTTTGTGGGAAGCATTGGAGTCAACATGGGCCAGCATCCCTTTGAAACGATTCAACAGCTTGCAGAGTCCCGTGCTCTGACGAATTGAGGCTGTTCTGATGGCAAAAGGGGGTACATTCATTACATTGGCCTGATTGATTTAGGTTACTTTTCGAATTTGTTTTTAGGGGTTTATTTTGCGATGCTGCGAGAAACCCTAGTGTATTTATTGGCATTCATTCTTATTATTATCATTCTTATTATTATCGTCATCATTGTTTATTATTATTATTATTATTGTTTCTATTACTCTGTAAGGCCAAATTAGAATGTAAATTTGTGTGAGATCACAAGGCCTAGGAGGGTGCAACCTTGTGTAACCGATGTGAAATGGCTAGCTAGTTAGCGGTGGTGCGCCGCTAATAGCGTTTGAATCGGTGACGTCACTCGCTCAAGGACCTTGAAGTAGTGGTTCCCCTTGCTCTGCAAGGTCCGCAGCTTTTGTGGCTGGATGGGTAACAATGCTTTGTGGGTGTCAGTTGTTGGTGTGCAGAGGGTCCCTGGTTTGAGCCCGGGTCGGGGCGAGGGGACGGACGAAAGTTGAACTGTTACACTTGTATGATGGTAAAGGAACATGGGCCACACCCTCTCTTGCGGGGTGTGGCCCATGCCAACTGGCCACATGGTGGCGCTATGACAAGCAATTGAAAAGGCACACTTGGACCTTCTTGTAAACTGCTACATGCCTAGATTTAAATAATTTCACTCATCCTATCTCTATAGCTAATATATTTAACTGTTGGCAATAGAATGAAACCACACAAACTAATTCACGTGTTCACAATGCATTTACTTTGAACACTGCTTAACTTCAACTTTTTTTGTTCTTGTCTACATCAACCGATGGCATCCCCTCCTAAAAAAAAAGACCCTTCTAGAGGTTACAGGATACCTCCATCATGTGTCCCCAGTAAGGACCAGGGCAGGACAAGAAGCCATTATTCACAGCCACTTTGTCACATTCTGACCTTAGTTCCTTTTTTATGTCTTTGTGTTAGGTTGGTCAGGGCGTGAGTTGGGGTGGGTAGTCTATGTTCTTTTTTCTATATTATATTTCTACGTGTTTGGCCTGGTATGGTTCTCAATCAGAGGCAGGTGTCGTTCATTGTCTCTGATTGAGAATCATACTTAGGTAGCCTGTTTTCACCATGTTGGTTGTGGGTGTTTAATTTCTATTTAGTGTCTGTTCACCTGGCAGAAATGTTTAGTGTCTGTTCACCTGGCAGAACTGTTTAGTGTCTGTTCACCTGGCAGAACTGTTTAGTGTCTGTTCACCTGGCAGAAATGTTTAGTGTCTGTTCACCTGGCAGAACTGTTTAGTGTCTGTTCACCTGGCAGAACTGTTTAGTGTCTGTTCACCTGGCAGAACTGTTTAGTGTCTGTTCACCTGGCAGAACTGTTTAGTGTCTGTTCACCTGGCAGAACTGTTTAGTGTCTGTTCACCTGGCAGAACTGTTTAGTGTCTGTTCACCTGGCAGAACTGTTTAGTGTCTGTTCACCTGGCAGAACTGTTTAGTGTCTGTTCACCTGGCAGAAATGTTTAGTGTCTGTTCACCTGGCAGAACTGTTTAGTGTCTGTTCACCTGGCAGAACTTGTTTAGTGTCTGTTCACCTGGCAGAACTGTTTAGTGTCTGTTCACCTGGCAGAACTGTTTAGTGTCTGTTCACCTGGCAGAACTGTTTAGTGTCTGTTCACCTGGCAGAACTGTTTAGTGTCTGTTCACCTGGCAGAACTGTTTAGTGTCTGTTCACCTGGCAGAACTGTTTAGTGTCTGTTCACCTGGCAGAACTGTTTAGTGTCTGTTCACCTGGCAGAACTGTTTAGTGTCTGTTCACCTGGCAGAAATGTTTCGTTTTCTCTTCGTTATTATTTTGTGTAGTGTTCAGTTTGTTCAATTAAAACATGACGAACACTTACCACGCTTCATTTTGATCCTCCTCTCTTTCCACAAATGAGAATCGTTACACACTTTGCCAGAGGATCAGCTCTACTGACATGTAGAGGTTACAGGATACCTCCATCATGTGTCCCCAGTAAGGACCAGGGTAGGACAAGAAGCCATTCTTCACAGCCACTTTGCCAGAGGATCAACACTACTGACATGTAGAGGTTACAGGATACCTCCATCATGTGTCCCCAGTAAGGACCAGGGCAGGACAAGAAGCCATTCTTCACAGCCACTTTGCCAGAGGATCAGCTCTACTGACATGTAGAGGTTACAGGATACCTCCATCATGTGTCCCCAGTAAGGACCAGGGCAGGACAAGAAGCCATTCTTCACAGCCACTTTGCCAGAGGATCAGCTCTACTGACATGTAGAGGTTACAGGATACCTCCATCATGTGTCCCCAGTAAGGACCAGGGCAGGACAAGAAGCCATTCTTCACAGCCACTTTGCCAGAGGATCAGCTCTACTGACATGTAGAGGTTACAGGATACCTCCATCATGTGTCCCCAGTAAGGACCAGGGCAGGACAAGAAGCCATTCTTCACAGCCACTTTGCCAGAGGAACAACACTACTGACATGTAGAGGTTACAGGATACCTCCATCATGTGTCCCCAGTAAGGACCAGGGCAGGACAAGAAGCCATTCTTCACAGCCACTTTGCCAGAGGATCAACACTACTGACATGTAGAGGTTACAGGATACCTCCATCATGTGGATCAACACTACTGACATGTTGTTTTTCTATTTCAACTGTATTTCATCACTGTTACAAAAGACAAAGTAAACAACCGTTTCAAACAGACCTGTACAGTGGACAAACCTTTTTTCAAAACATCTATCATTACTTCTCTAAATGTGCCAATAATGTATGCCTCTGTTCCAAACCACTTGAAATCACCCACACTACATGTATTCAAGGGGTCAACGTTCTCCGTCGAGTTCCATCATATGGATTCTGGAAAAGTTGTTTTTGAGATCAGTGTAGATCCTAATACAGACAGAAGCATGGCTGCTCAACGAAATACATTCCCAAATAAATATATTTCTAAAAATGATACATTTTCTCAGTGACGTTGTGTGCACTGAACTGACATGCATGATTATTGCTGACATTCCCATGTTCAGATGAAAGGAATTAAAGATTCTGTAATGCACACCACTGCGGCGCCCAACTCAGACAGCTGTATATAAAGCCTTCTGTAGCTGCTGGGAAAGTCATTCAAAGCCTCTAACTTTATCACTCAGGATGGAACTTTCAGTGCTCCTATTTCTGTCATGTAATGGTGGTATTATAGTAAACCAGACAACTCCATAGTAGAATAGTTGATCTATTTACCTAGTCACGTAATGGTGGTATTATAGTAAACCAGACAACTCCATAGTAGAATAGTTGATCTATTTACCTAGTCACGTAATGGTGGTATTATAGTAAACCAGACAACTCCATAGTAGAATAGTTGATCTATTTACCTAGTCATGTAATGGTGGTATTATAGTAAACCAGACAACTCCATAGTAGAATAGTTGATCTATTTACCTAGTCACGTAATGGTGGTATTATAGTAAACCAGACAACTCCATAGTAGAATAGTTGATCTATTTACCTAGTCATGTAATGGTGGTATTATAGTAAACCAGACAACTCCATAGTAGAATAGTTGATCTATTTACCTAGTCATGTAATGGTGGTATTAAACTAAACCAGACAATAGTTGATCTATTTACCTAGTCATGTAATGGTGGTATTATAGTAAACCAGACAACTCCATAGTAGAATAGTTGATCTATTTACCTAGTCACGTAATGGTGGTATTATAGTAAACCAGACAACTCCATAGTAGAATAGTTGATCTATTTACCTAGTCATGTAATGGTGGTATTAAACTAAACCAGACAATAGTTGATCTATTTACCTAGTCATGTAATGGTGGTATTATAGTAAACCAGACAACTCCATAGTAGAATAGTTGATCTATTTACCTAGTCATGTAATGGTGGTATTATAGTAAACCAGACAACTCCATAGTAGAATAGTTGATCTATTTACCTAGTCACGTAATGGTGGTATTATAGTAAACCAGACAACTCCATAGTAGAATAGTTGATCTATTTACCTAGTCACGTAATGGTGGTATTATAGTAAACCAGACAACTCCATAGTAGAATAGTTGATCTATTTACCTAGTCATGTAATGGTGGTATTATAGTAAACCAGACAATAGTTGATCTATTTACCTAGTCATGTAATGGTGGTATTATAGTAAACCAGACAATAGTTGATCTATTTACCTAGTCATGTAATGGTGGTATTATAGTAAACCAGACAACTCCATAGTAGAATAGTTGATATATTTACCTAGTCATGTAATGGTGGTATTATAGTAAACCAGACAATAGTTGATCTATTTACCTAGTCATGTAATGGTGGTATTATAGTAAACCAGACAATAGTTGATCTATTTACCTAGTCATGTAATGTTGGTATTATAGTAAACCAGACAACTCCATAGTAGAATAGTTGATCTATTTACCTAGTCCTGTAATGGTGATATTAAACTAAACCAGACAATAGTTGATCTATTTACCTAGTCATGTAATGGTGTTATTAAACTAAACCAGACAATCCCCTTCGTGAATAGTTTACCTGTTTACCTAGTTATTCTCGAGGTGCATTCAAGTTGTGAGAGCAACAGGATGGAAAAGTGTATTCTGAAAAGGAGTCAATGCACAGCAATACTAAATGAAATCACAGGAAAACACTTTTGGCACATGTATTTTGAAAGTAGATTTGGACTTCTTTAACGAAAAGGGGGATCTCAGTTTTCCATTGCTACCACATGTATTTATCTCCTCCAATGGTGCAGGTGGCATAATTTTACAACCTGAGATTCAAGCATAGTTTAGGTGCAGCTGTGGAACAGAGCTCTTAAAGGGGAAATATCTTAAAGGGGAAATATCTTAAAGGGGAAATATCGTCCTAGAAGGGCAATGACATACTTTGTAATAGAAGCCCCAAGAAATGTAGTGAATCATCTTTAATAATAATAATAATTGATTATTTATACATTAATATTCATGAAATAATAATTAATAATAATAACAATCAGAATGTGGTGTACAATAAGGTAAATGCAGATGGACAAACCCAACATTTTAGAGAAATAAGTCACTGGTAACACTTTACACGACACCCAACATCAAAACATGTTATGACGTGTTCATAACCATGTCGTAATGTGTCATAATCATGTCGTAATGTGTCATAACAGTTCCAGAACACTTCCAGTTCTCTGCTGCCAATGACTGGAACGAACTACAAAAATCTCTGAAACTGGAAACACTTATCTCCCTCACTAGCTTTAAGCACCAACTGTCAGAGCAGCTCACAGATTACTGCACCTGTACATAGCCCACCTATAATTTAGCCCAAACAACTACCTCTTTCCCAACTGTATTTAATTTTAATTTATTAATTTATTTTGCTCCTTTGCACCCCATTATTTTTTATTTCTACTTTGCACATTCTTCCATTGCAAAACTACCATTCCAGTATTTTACTTGCTATATTGTATTTACTTTGCCATCATGGCCTTTTTTGCCTTTACCTCCCTTCTCACCTCATTTGCTCACATTGTATATAGACTTGTTTATACTGCATTATTGACTGTATGTTTGTTTTTTACTCCATGTGTAACTCTGTGTCGTTTTATCTGTCGAACTGCTTTGCTTTATCTTGTCCAGGTCGCAATTGTAAATGAGAACTTGTTCTCAACTTGCCTACCTGGTTAAATAAAGGTAAAATAAATAAATAAATAAATAACCATGTCGTAATGTGTCATAACCATGTCGTAATGTGTCATAACCATGTCGTAATGTGTCATAATCATGTCGTAATGTGTCATAACCATGTCGTAATGTGTCATAACCATGTCGTAATGTGTCATAACCATGTCGTAATGTGTCATAACCATGTCGTAATGTGTCATAACCATGTCGTAATGTGTCATAACCATGTCGTAATGTGTCATAACAGCTGACGTAACTTGGTCATAACACCTTCATGACACAGATTTAGACCTCTTGTGACATATACTACGTTATTTTACGTCTGGTTATGATACCTACATAAGAGTGTTCAAACCTACCACACAAAACCTACCACGGTAGATATTTTACGTCTGGTTATGAAACCTACATAAGAGTGTTCAAACCTACCACACAAAACCTACCACGGTAGATATTTTACGTGTGATTATGACACCAACATAAGAGTGTTCAAACCTACCACACAAAACCTACCACGGTAGATATTTTACGTCTGGTTATGACGAAGAGTGTCAAAACCACACAAAACCTACCACGGTAGATATTTTACGTCTGGTTATGACACCTACATAAGAGTGTTCAAACCTACCACACAAAACCTACCACGGTAGATATTTTACGTCTGGTTATGACACCTACATAAGAGTGTTCAAACCTACCACACAAAACCTACCACGGTAGATATTTTACGTCTGGTTATGACGAAGAGTGTCAAAACCACACAAAACCTACCACGGTAGATATTTTACGTCTGGTTATGACACCTACATAAGAGTGTTCAAACCTACCACACAAAACCTACCACGGTAGATATTTTACGTCTGGTTATGACGAAGAGTGTCAAAACCACACAAAACCTACCACCGTAGATATTTTACGTCTGGTTATGACACCTACATAAGAGTGTTCAAACCTACCACACAAAACCTACCACAGTAGATATTTTACGTCTGGTTATGACACCTACATAAGAGTGTTCAAACCTACCACACAAAACCTACCACGGTATATATTTTACGTCTGGTTATGACACCTACATAAAGAGTGTTCAAACCTACCACACAAAACCTACCACGGTAGATATTTTACGTCTGGTTATGACACCTACATAAGAGTGTCCAAACCTACCACACAAGGCAAACATTCCAATACACCATAAACTACTTGTCTAACCCTATGTTTATGTTACATAACATTTTCTGAAATGTACCATATTGAATTATCATTATAATTGCGTACACTTTGATATGACATTTGCACCTACCCTAATGCTCTGTTTCTAAATATATATATATATATTACACACATATATCCTAGATATTGGACAGACACTTCCAAACCTTGTTTCTTATTATAGATGTGTTACAGTCTTCTTTAGGCTTTATGAATGTGTTGTTCAATGCATTTCTCTGGACTTACAAGGGGTTAAAATATGATTTTTAAAAAACATATCTGTAAAGAATTCAATGCAACAATAGTTAAGCACTTAAGAAACAATCTTTCAAAAGGAAAAGGAATCTTCTTGGCAGGGAAAAAAACCAAAAACATATTTGAGTAAATATGGGTTTTGACACTTATGTAGGTGTCATAACCAGCCATAAAATCACGCAATATATGTCACAACAGGTGTAAATATATAGGTCAAGACAGTGTTGTGACCGTATTATAACAGTTTATGTCAGCCGCTGGGACATATTATGACATGGTTATGACACGTTCTGTCAGCCGCTGGGACATATTATGACATGGTTATGACACGTTCTGTCAGCCGTTGGGACATATTATGACATGGTTATGACACGTTCTGTCAGCCGTTGGGACATATTATGACATGGTTATGACACGTTCTGTCAGCCGTTGGGACATATTATGACATGGTTATGACACGTTCTGTCAGCCGTTGGGACATATTATGACATGGTTATGACACGTTATGTCAGCCGCTGGGACATATTATGACATGGTTATGACACGTTATGTCAGCCGTTGGAAATATTATGACATGGTTATGACACGTTCTGTCAGCCGTTGGGACATATTATGACATGGTTATGACACGTTATGTCAGCCGTTAGGACATATTATGACATGGTTATGACACGTTCTGTCAGCCGTTGGGACATATTATGACATGGTTATGACACGTTCTGTCAGCCGTTGGGACATATTATGACATGGTTATGACACGTTATGTCAGCCGCTAGGACATATTATGACATGGTTATGACACGTTATGTCAGCCGTTAGGACATATTATGACATGGTTATGACACGTTCTGTCAGCCGTTGGGACATATTATGACATGGTTATGACACGTTCTGTCAGCCGCTAGGACATATTATGACATGGTTATGACACGTTCTGTCAGCCGTTGGGACATATTATGACATGGTTATGACACGTTATGTCAGCCGCTGGGACATATTATGACATGGTTATGACACGTTCTGTCAGCCGTTGGGACATATTATGACATGGTTATGACACGTTATGTCAGCCGTTAGGACATATTATGACATGGTTATGACACGTTCTGTCAGCCGCTGGGACATATTATGACATGGTTATGACACGTTATGTCAGCCGCTGGGACATATTATGACATGGTTATGACACGTTCTGTCAGCCGTTGGGACATATTATGACATGGTTATGACACGTTATGTCAGCCGTTAGGACATATTATGACATGGTTATGACACGTTCTGTCAGCCGTTGGGACATATTATGACATGGTTATGACACGTTATGTCAGCCGTTAGGACATATTATGACATGGTTATGACACGTTATGTCAGCCGCTGGGACATATTATGACATGGTTATGACACGTTCTGTCAGCCGTTAGGACATATTATGACATGGTTATGACACGTTATGTCAGCCGCTGGGACATATTATGACATGGTTATGACACGTTATGTCAGCCGTTGGGACATATTATGACATGGTTATGACACGTTATGTCAGCCGTTGGGACATATTATGACATGGTTATGACACGTTATGTCAACCGCTGGGACATATTATGACATGGTTATGACACGTTCTGTCAGCCGTTGGGACATATTATGACATGGTTATGACACGTTCTGTCAGCCGTTGGGACATATTATGACATGGTTATGACACGTTCTGTCAGCCGTTGGGACATATTATGACATGGTTATGACACGTTATGTCAGCCGTTGGGACATATTATGACATGGTTATGACACGTTATGTCAGCCGCTAGGACATATTATGACATGGTTATGACACGTTATGTCAGCCGCTAGGACATATTATGACATGGTTATGACACGTTATGTCAGCCGTTAGGACATATTATGACATGGTTATGACACGTTATGTCAGCCGTTGGGACATATTATGACATGGTTATGACACGTTATGTCAGCCGCTGGGACATATTATGACATGGTTATGACACGTTCTGTCAGCCGTTGGGACATATTATGACATGGTTATGACACGTTATGTCAGCCGCTGGGACATATTATGACATGGTTATGACACGTTCTGTCAGCCGTTGGGACATATTATGACATGGTTATGACACGTTATGTCAGCCGTTAGGACATATTATGACATGGTTATGACACGTTCTGTCAGCCGCTGGGACATATTATGACATGGTTATGACACGTTATGTCAGCCGTTAGGACATATTATGACATGGTTATGACACGTTATGTCAGCCGCTGGGACATATTATGACATGGTTATGACACGTTCTGTCAGCCGTTAGGACATATTATGACATGGTTATGACACGTTATGTCAGCCGCTGGGACATATTATGACATGGTTATGACACGTTCTGTCAGCCGTTGGGACATATTATGACATGGTTATGACACGTTCTGTCAGCCGTTGGGACATATTATGACATGGTTATGACACGTTCTGTCAGCCGTTGGGACATATTATGACATGGTTATGACACGTTATGTCAGCCGCTAGGACATATTATGACATGGTTATGACACGTGTCATAATGGTGTTATGACGCTGGGTGTCAAATAAAGTGTTACCGAGCTTTTTGTAAATATGGAACATTTCTGGGATCTTTTATTTCAGCTCATGGAACATGGTAACTAACACTTTTACATTTATATTTTGTTCAGTGTACCGTTTTATAGTCACAACGCTGCATCAGTTGGGATACAGGTGATAATGAGTATTTCTAATAGCATATCTGATAATATTCACCATTCACAGGCTATATGCATGGTCCAATTCTGTTTAAAATAATTTGCAACAAATTTTTACCAATATGTTATTGTGCCCATTTTCTGTAGGTGGAAATCATATTTTAGATGGTATAAGCATCATTGGAATGCATAAAAAGTCCCAAGAACAATCATTTTCACATTGACTGGCTGACTGGCTAAGTGATATCTCTCTGAGTGAATTTCACAAGTTATTAAATAATACCTGCGGATTAGCATATTACTGTAGTGGAAAGCTGCCACCTCCAGTGACCACATTTGCGAGAGTCACCCCTCTCGCAAATGAGAGGGGTGTGACGATATATATTGTGGTCACGTGAGATGTGTAGATTCAGAGGTCAAAGGACGCTTTTTAAGGTACCGTTTACTGTATACACAGATGGTTGTCCGAGAGTAAATCCCTTCCGCATTTAGATCGCTGTTTGTACATATCTGTATCGATAACACCGTAGCGAAATGAGTACGCATGGACCTGATCCAGTGCGTCAGATAAAGTTTGGGGATTTCCGTTTGGTGAAATGATCAGTGAGTCTAGTGAGGTTGGAGCAACGTGATCAAAAGAAAGAAATCAACATTGAGATGTATGTAGGGTTGCTTGAACATGGCCACCATCACTACAGTATGTGATTTGGCTGACATTGACCTCATTGACCTCCTTTCTTGTTCACTCCAGGTGGCAGAGCATCAAAAAGACGCGATATAAGGTGATCGTAGAGATGAACGCCAAAGACCGAAGAGAGGGAGAGATGGAGCGCCAAACAACACACCAATGAGACTGTAAGGGAGAATATAAGAGAGCTTGGTGAATTCACCGTGTGTTCTCAAGAAAAGGCGGGTCGAGACGGACTGGTAGCTTGTGTTCAACTTCTCTGCCGTTATGGATCGTAAGCTCAGAAGCGCTGGCCCGATTCCCCCACGTACCTGCTCCTCATCAGGCCTGATGCCCCCCCACCCCCCTTCCAGGTACCTGCTCCTCATCAAGCACGATCCCCAACGCTCCTGCAAGCCGATTGGGGTTTTGTGTGTGATAGAATCGATGACTCAGGGAGTCGTGATGTGTTGCTGTTTAAAAGACAAAGTGGATCTTGGTTTTAAGAAATGCACCCAGGGCGCCTGTTCCAGAGGCAATCCTTTATACTGTGATTGAATCAATAGACGTCTGTGAATCCGAGCGCCGCCCACTACTGACTACCATCATGTACTCCCCCTGGGCTTCACCCTAATGGAGTCACACTGATGTCAAATGGAAAGGATACGGTAACGGACACCTAGATAAATTGAGTTATTTCATGCAGAAAGATGAACATGCTACACACACTACCCAGACATTCTATTTCATCTGTAATATTGTTAGATGTGTTGGCGGGAACGCAGGAATCCTTAGATGAGAGCTTAAATAAAGAGCTTGTTAGATGTTTAAATCAGATTTTATCTCTTTTTTTTTAGAGAGAGAATATGAGATTATAGTGAGGTTTCCTGTGTGAAGGCAGGTAGGTCAGAGGAAGTCCGTTTTGAATCAAGTCTTGAGGATAATAAGGAAAAGGTTGAGCTTTGATTTGTATTTTGATTTTATTTCACCTTTATTTAACCAGGTAGGCTAGTTGAGAACACCTTTATTTAACCAGGTAGGCTAGTTGAGAACACCTTTATTTAACCAGGTAGGCTAGTTGAGAACACCTTTATTTAACCAGGTAGGCTAGTTGAGAACACCTTTATTTAACCAGGTAGGCTAGTTGAGAACACCTTTATTTAACCAGGTAGGCTAGTTGAGAACACCTTTATTTAACCAGGTAGGCTAGTTGAGAACACCTTTATTTAACCAGGTAGGCTAGTTGAGAACACCTTTATTTAACCAGGTAGGCTAGTTGAGAACACCTTTATTTAACCAGGTAGGCTAGTTGAGAACACCTTTATTTAACCAGGTAGGCTAGTTGAGAACACCTTTATTTAACCAGGTAGGCTAGTTGAGAACACCTTTATTTAACCAGGTTGACCAGTTGAGAACAAGTTCTCATTTACAACTGTGACCTGGCCAAGATAAAGCAAAGCAATTCTGTACAGATAATGTACAGGACTGTCTCAGAGTTACCAAGTCCTTAAGACTGGGATTGTCCTAATACAGACACTGTACATGTGGGTGTGAGTCATGTGAGTCATGTGCCACATGATTAGAGAATAGGACTTACGTGAGGTCAGAGAATATGGACTTTCACCTTGAGTGTTTAGGACAGTGGCCGTGTCCAAAAACCCATACTAGCGTGCCAGGTCACATTTGTAAATGAGAACTTGTTCTCAACTAGCCTACCTGGTTAAATAAAGGTTGAATAAAATATATATTTTTAAATAACATATTTAAACTGCATACTATGTACTCATCGTCGCATAATATTTAGCACGTAACGTTTAGTAAAAAATATCCAAGATGCCAAGGACGCAACACAATAGTGGCTGGCTGAGTAGCTGGGGCAAGTACAGGGTGGATTTTTCCAAATTTAACAGACACGCATCGCATTAACCAGCCTGATAAAAGCACATTTTCAGTTTGATTCATTTCTCCAAACTGGTTATAGGATGACTGTCACACGTGCCTATGTAATCCATCTATCCTATTGAAAAATTGACTGAAAGCAGAACCAGATCATTTATTTCCATTTCCAAATAGTTATCAGTGAAACCAAAGTGCTGTAACATATATACATTCAACCAACAGCCTAGTACACAAACCAAAACGTAAAGATAATGGTCAAATCAAAAGGCTATTGCACAGAAAATAAACGTGGACAGTCGGATGTTTCAAAAAATTCTGAACTGCTGGAACATAATAAACAAAAGCAGTGATCGTTGGGAACGAGATCAGAATGACTGCTAAGGCCTGATCCATAAATTCTACTCTACAAAACTACAATGTTCAAATCAAAAGGTGTGATTAAACATGATATCAATAACGCAGCCACACCCAGAATCCCCGGTGCCGACTCAGAAATCTAAAGATGGTTCAGTATTTAGTTTAAAGGCTCTGACAAAGACCATCAGAATAAGAAACCATTTTCAATCAGAAAACAGAAATCCACTTTGGGTTAAAAAAAATATATTTAAAAAAATCTGTTTTCAAAGATGTAGCCAACGATGCAATACTTGTGATCATTTTTAAGGAGAACAAAAACTAGATAGCCTACATTTGAACCGCAGAGGTTTCTCTCTTTGGTATCTTTCCTAATGTTTGTGTTTTGGCAACTTGAAGAGGGCCTATCACTCACAGTTGTGGAAAAGTGTGCATCAAATCCCACTAGAATATTCAGATACTATGAAAACATTCTAGAATGCGCAATCGTGTGGTTTCACAATAATAGTTTCATTGTCAGTAGCACACCCCCATGCCTGATGATCAACTGTTGTCAAAGCCTAAATGAGTATGACATCCGGGAATTTAAAGTTTTCTTGATTATCAAAATGTCACATACTATAAAACTAGATTTTTGTCACAATCAAACGGCCTCCAGTTTAGGACGCAAGTATGGTCATTTGGACACAATCAGTGTATAATTAAGAAATAAGGCCGAGGAGGTGTGGTATATGGCCAATATACCACGGCTAAGGACTGTTCTTATGCATAACGCAAGGCGGAGTGCCTGGATACAGCCCTTAGCCGTGGTATATTGGCCATATATCACAAACCCCCGAGGTGCCTTACTGCTATTATAAACTGGTTACCAACGTAATTAGAGCAGTAAAACTGAACGTTTTGTCATACCCGTGGTATACAGTCTGATATACCACGGCTTTCAGCCAATCAGCATTCAGGGCTCAAACCACCCAGTTTATAATCAGTATTTGAGTATCTATTAAATCCACTCTGACGTGTGGAGAAATGCACTAGATAATCAGGCTTAATTCCAACTCTAATCCAATCCAGGACTGGGGGGTCAATTCCATTTAGAGTCCAGACCATTCAGGAATTCTGTAAATGGGCCATTTTCATTTTGTAATTCCACATACAATCCGATCGCTGGATTGAACTGAAGAGGAATTGACCACTACTCCTGGCATCAACCTGGAAAATCATTGTTTAAAAGCTCATACCTCAAAGTGCCACCCAAGACATGCCTTTGGGTTCAAGGAGAGAGCCAATTGCTGTGTCATTGCCTCTGATAGGTCAACCAACCATGACTCACTCAGTATTAAGACATCTGATTGGTCATTCCAATGTCATTGCAAGCCAAAAGCAGAGAACCTTCATTGGCACGACGAGTTGGGAATAGGTTGTTTTATAGTCCGTGGTAAGGGGGTGACATTGGCTTTACAGTGCAGTCCTAAAAGGTGAGTTTGAGCGGTAGTATAAAAGACCGTAAATGGATCGTAAACGCTGATTATCAAGTGTTTACCAGTCAACAGCATGACATCATAGCGCTCTTGAAGTCGGTCGAAGGACATAAAACTAGGGCTAAAAAGTTCACTGGTTCTAGACTGACTATCAAACAAAGCAAAAGGTTTAATTATATGCAATGCGATACCCCTGTGAATGAGAAATGGTTGTCTCAGGGAGTAGTTTAGGATTGACAATGACTATGCTATTGTGTTCAGTGCACAGCTCATTCAGTCTAAGACATGGTAATTAGCAACAATAGCTGTCAAAACATGAGAAATAAAGCCAGAGAGAGGGAGAGAGCGATGTAGAAGATGTAGGAATAGGAAGCACTATATGCGTTGCTTTTCATAGCTCAGCTTCTAAGGTAATGGAATTACCAACACTAGTGAACATGTGAGAAGAACCAGAGAGAGCGGGAGGAATGCCTACAGAGAGAAGCATTTGAACTTGTCTTGCTTTACATTGTGGGTGCTTGCTCTCATATTGACAGTGACGTGCACATCACTTCAGGACATAAACACGCTGATCGAGGCTGGAGATGTACTTACATTCTAAATCCAGGTAAAGCCTTGTCATCTGACTGCAGCACTTGACATGAATCAGTGGCTCATAAATTGAGATATATTCCCCCCTTTATTAAAAGATAATCTGCGCTCAGAGATGAATTTGCTGATGCAGGAAAGGAGAAAGGGCAGTGTTCTAAGGCACTGCATCTCAGTGCAAGACGCGTCACTACAGTCCCTGGTTCGGATCCAGGCTGAATTACATCCAGTCGTGATTGGGAGTCCCATAGGGCTGCTCATAATTGGCCCAGCGTCGTCCGGGTTTGGCCGGGGCAGACTGTCATTTGCAAAGAATAATTTGCTCTTAACTGACTGGCCTAGTTAAATAAAGGTTACATTTTGTGGCTTTGCAAATCCTTTTCTCTCTTCGTCTTTCTCCGTAAGGGTTTATAAAATATTATATTATAAATTATAAATATATTTTCTATAAAATAGAAACTCATAATTTCATCCTCTTGTTGAATATATTTACAATGTAGACACAGTGACATTTTTTTTTATGTCATGACTTGACTACAGTAATTAGTAATACTGCTACACATGTATAACTGAATGTACAAAAAAAATAACTAACAAACAATCATCCACATTTTTGGTTTGTTTAGTAGACTTGAGAATCAAGCATTGCATTCACGTACGTAGTCGTAAACGAGTGTCAACCATCAGGCCACTAAAGTCGAAGCTTGATAATCCGGAACAAATGCCAGGGCTATGGGGCTCAGCCTTCAAGACTCCTTAGCTGGTGTTTTCTCCTGAGACAGGGAGAGGGTATTATAGCGAGTGGAAAGTTGGGGGGGTCAATTACCTGAACACAATTACTGTATCTAACAACCATCGTCCATCACCCTCGTGATTCCCCCAGTGCTGCAGCCACCGTCACCCTCGTCCTCCCCCAGTAATGCTGCAACCATCCCATCCCCTTATTTTGGTTAGCTTTCCCGCCGGATAGCCCAGACACTCAGTCACCCCGAAGATGAGGTGTCTTCTGAGTCCCAGGACGAGAGCATGGAGAAGTGAATAAGCCATGGCTGTCTGGTGGAGATGTGTAAATAATAGGGAGAACTTACATTCCCAAACCTTAGCACTGGAAGGTAAATTAATGGGAAAAATGGGACTGCAGGGCAACACCTCCTAATGACAAAGTAACCAATAGGAGATTGGGTGGTGTGGGATCTGCCCAGTGGTCACACTTGAGGTGATGTTTCTGTAGGTGTGGCAATACGAGGTGATGCTACTATAGGTGAGGTAATTACGAGGTGATGCTACTATAGGTGAGGTAATTACGAGGTGATGCTACTATAGGTGAGGTAATTACGAGGTGATGCTACTATAGGTGAGGTAATTACGAGGTGATGCTACTATAGGTGAGGTAATTACGAGGTGATGCTACTATAGGTGAGGTAATTACAAGGTGATGCTACTATAGGTGAGGTAATTGCGAGGTGATGCTACTATAGGTGAGGTAATTACGAGGTGATGCTACTATAGGTGAGGTAATTGCGAGGTGATGCTACTATAGGTGAGGCAATTACGAGGTGATGCTACTATAGGTGAGGTAATTACGAGGTGATGCTACTGTAGGTGAGGTATTATGAGGTGATGCTACTGTAGGTGAGGTAATACCAGGTGATGATACTGTAGGTGAGGTATTATGAGGTGATGATACTGTAGGTGAGGTATTACCAGGTGATGCTACTGTAGGTGAGGTATTACATACTGTAGGTGAGGTAATTACCAGGTGATGATACTGTAGATGAGGTATTACATACTGTAGGTGAGGTAATTACGAGGTGATGCTACTGTAGGTGAGGTATTACATACTGTAGGTGAGGTATTATGAGGTGATGCTACTGTAGGTGAGGTATTACATACTGTAGGTGAGGTAATTACCAGGTGATGATACTGTAGGTGAGGTATTACATACTGTAGGTGAGGTAATTACCAGGTGATGATACTGTAGGTGAGGTATTACATACTGTAGGTGAGGTATTACATACTGTAGGTGAGGTAATTACGAGGTGATGCTACTGTAGGTGAGGTAATTACGAGGTGATGCTACTATAGGTGAGGTAATTACGAGGTGATGATACTGTAGGTGAGTTCCATAACATCTTGACCTTGCGTATTGCTTGACATTATTAAGACATT
This sequence comes from Oncorhynchus kisutch, assembly GCF_002021735.2. Lineage (NCBI taxonomy): Eukaryota > Metazoa > Chordata > Actinopteri > Salmoniformes > Salmonidae > Oncorhynchus > Oncorhynchus kisutch. The sequence continues at coordinate 6,166,384 of NC_034177.2, forward strand.
ATCAATAAATTCAGGGGGTTCCTCTGACCTCCGTCACACAATTTCAACCAAACATCTAGGCATGTTCCACAATGTTCGGTCAATCAGTGCTGAATGACCACTTGGAATATACACCTCTTTGTACATCGAAGCCAGAAATTACCAATAAGCATCCTCCATCTTTTCCTCTCTTTCCCGTAGCAGGAAGTAGAGTTCAGTCCTATTCTGATTGGAGGAGGATTAATGAGAGCCTCCAATAAGAAAACAGAGGACAGGGCCAATACAAGAGCCAGAGCCAGTGAGGGCAGGAGGGGTTGGTTTATCTGTAATAAAACAATGAGCTGTCATATGGGCAATGGAGCTACGCAACATTATTTAGGTGATACGGCCACCCAGGCCAAATTAGATAGGGATTATATTGGAGGCAAATTCCCTTTTAACCGAGCCCCAAGGAGAGCTGTAAAACAGCTCACCTTTTTTCCTCCTCCCCCGCCCCCCCTTTCTCTTGCTTTCACAGCAGACTTTGAGAACAGCAGCCTGGTCTGAATGCTGATCCTGGCCCAGAGAGACAGAACAGGAACAGGTACTGCTGGGAGACAGGGAGAGTGGGTGAGAAAGTGAGGCTGGAGTGAATGCCTGATGTGTTCCTGTAGCGGTAGGCTCCTGAGCCATGAGGTTGAAGCTTTGGCTGTTGCCTGATTAATAATTACACCATTCTGGTTAGCTGCAGGCAGGAGCAGGATGCTGTGTGTGTGTGTTTACACGATCCTAACTCATCAATTCAAGTCCCACATGTCTGCCTTTGAGATGCAGAACAGTTGAAATTGATATTAAGGCCAATAGATCTATACATGAATACTGAAACGCTACGCACACAAACACACACACACTCACTGACTATTACACTTACATACTGTAGCTATCAAAAAACAAAACACACAACACACAAGTCACAGCACACAACACCTACTGTAGCTCATTCCTCTCCTGGACTAGAATCTTTACAAGCTTCACTGCGGTTTCTGTTCTCTATTCTAATGTTCTCCATTCCCCTCCTTCTCTATTCTAGAGCTTCATTCCTCACCAGAACGTGGTGATCCTATCACAAAGCCTTGCAGGTCACGCTCTAGCGGACACAAACACATTCTCAGCATACCTGCTACCGCCTAGGGCGTGTCGATACAGCTAGTGGCCATGGAGCACACCTTTGATCCGGTGTCATGTCAGACTTCGCCGGCGTCATCCGGACTTCAGACACATTCGCCGACAGCAGATTTTGGCTAATTGGAGCTCATATCTTTCTAGATCAAATCTTGTCGCCTGAATTGCTTGTTAGCTTAGTTCCCACTGGAATTGAGCAACAGTTTGAGTATTGTGTGTGGAAGTCTACACTGTACTTAGAAAACATTTACATATTTTTTTCCCCTGGTGCTTTTAAAATGTACTTGTTGCCTTAGAGGCTATGTTTTATTTGATGTGGAATTGGGATGTGTGGGAGAGGAGACCGATGTAGTGGGTAAATGTTGCTAGTGCGCTTGTTTTTTAAACCCTTTCTTCTAAGCCACTCATGCCCTGCCTAGTTAATTAGGATTCCTACACAGGCCAGATGAGCTCATTGCGAGATTTTATCATAAAAGATCATTGTTTCTTAAATAACATGTAGACCTAATGAACTACGAGGGTTGCTGCCAGGTTACGATCACAACGACGGGTGTTAGGTAGACATGGACAGCACAGGGAAACTCGGGCCAAGACTCCATGATTCCCACAAAGGTCAATCACCTCGGGCCACAGCCTAGGTTGTCAGGTCACCTGGCTCGGGCCACAGCCTTGGTTGTCAGGTCACCCAGCTCGGGCCACAGCCTTGGTTGTCAGGTCACCCAGCTCGGGCCACAGCCTTGGTTGTCAGGTCACCCGGCTCGGGCCACAGCCTTGGTTGTGCATGGACTCTGAGTTCTAGACGAGGAGCAAGAGTTGACTGTGTGAGGCAAAGCATGGCAGGGCAGCAGAGATAGGAGAGCTGGGCCTATATGACCCGTCCACTTGCATATGGCACTGCTCTCTCTCAGTACCTAGGTCCACTGCCCCAGATTCAGGTCCCTGAATGGCAGTAAGCCTTAGTACAGCATGGATGCCCCAGCACCAAGTCTGATGACTGATGCTGTGTTCCGAAATGCATTGCTGCATTCTGAGTTCTCCCGTTCTTTGATGAGTGATCTTCCATGAACACCTGAGAGAGATATTGTCTCGTATGGGAGAATGCAGAGCGCTTAAAATTCATAACATTTTAAATGTACTTCGACGTGACCTCTAACCTAAACAGGAAAGTGCATCACGCAGCCGGCGTCAACAGAGCTAGCTTTTATGCTAGCTAGCTACATCTGTTTACATTGTAGCCAATGTAGCAGTGTGAGGGACTAATGCTAGCAATACAGTGAACAACTATCCCAGAATGGAAATATATAAGAAATATATCAAATGTAAATGTGGCTTTCGCTGTTCAATTCAGTGAATTTCCAAGACTACTATGACATGGACGTCACGGCCGGCTCTAAAAAGGTCCTGGGGAGAGGTGGCGCAAAGGAGTGCACAGACAAGTGTGTTGCAAAAGAAGAAGAGCAAGAGAGAGAATGCGATAACAAGTAGAGAGGAGCCGAATTCATTAAGTCACTTACGTCATCAGACTATCGTTCGAGAAGAGGATGTACTAGTTCTAGAAGAGGATTGTTCCATGCCACCGAATGACATTTTCACCTTCGGGATTAACACGAATTCCCATCGATGGATTTAGCTACCAGCCAGAGTGATGCTAGCTAGCTAGCTAGCTACCCACCTGAGTGATGGACATCAAATAATTGTTACCAACACCAGAAGAGAGCCATCAGTTGATGTGATTTAATTATAAAAGATTCCCGTAGAGGTAATTGAACGTTCTGTTTATGTCCTGACAGAAGAGGACATCTAAAGTTGTGAACTTTTCAGTTGCTTGACATTGCATACTGGTGGATAAGAAGGGACACAGTTAATAATGAAGTCAATTTGTTTATTTGTTATTGGGATATCAGATATAAATGCTGTAAAACTGCTAGGTTGCATTGCTATGTTTTCATTGGTTGTCTTCAAACTTAGGCTACACGCGCACGTGAGGTAAATTACAGTAGCCTATTCTGTGAATTGCCTAAAACTGTCAATGTATTTTCATTATTTTAAAGCAGAACTGTCTTTTCATTACTACTGCCGTGGAGTAGGGGCCTAACCTGTTTTAGGTATTGGGGGTGTATTGCAGGTGGATGCTGCATGCTATTAACCACATAATCTGAGGAGCTGCATAAAGTGAGTTATTTGTAACGTTTCACCCCGTGCTATTAGGAAAGGTGCCACTACTACTAAGTACTGTGATGAGGTTAAATGTGTAACAGAGACACAGCTCTGGTTGTTACCTTCCAGACTAAAATAGCTATTTCCTGTTATATAAACAAGCAACATAATCCCATTTCCTGTTAGAGCAGCGATTCCCAAACTCAGTTCATGGGGATCCCAAAGGGGTGCATGTTTTTTTTGGGCCAGCTGATTCAAATCATGAAATCCTCATCAATCATAGATTTTTTTTTGGAATCAGCTATATACTGCAACCAAAACGCGAACCTTTTGGGGTTCCCAGGATCGAGTTTGAGACTCACTGTGCTAGTAAATTAAGCTGTCTCCGACCAGAATAATTTTATGTGGGGTTCTCCTCTCCCAAAATTGTCTGGTCTGCTTTTACATTGGTGAGGACGTATGACATACGTACGAAGGTTGAAGCAAAATAAAAAATAAAAAATAGCGAAATAAGCTATTTGCTTACTGTTTGAGAATGATAAAGAGTCAGAGTAGTGTTTCACTGTGCATTTGATACAAAACAAACACTGGCATATTGTAAAGGAGAACATGTCCAATTTAATTATATTCATGCATATATATTACATAAAATGAATACACCATTGTAATGTTGTTATTGCCTTTCTCTCTCCTTGCAGGGAATTAGACAGATGAACTACAGTCCCCAGATGCCCAAGCCTCAAAACCAGAACCGTGGGGAGACTTCATCACTTTTTCATAATATTAACCATTGTAATGTTGTTATTGCCTTTCTCTCTCCTTGAAGAGGAATTAGACAGATGAACTACAGTCCCCAGATGCCCAAGCCTCAAAACCAGAACCGTGGGGAGACTTCATCACTTTTTCATAATATTAACCATTGTAATACTGTTATTGCCTTTCTCTCTCCTTGAAGAGGAATTAGACAGATGAACTACAGTCCCCAGATGCCCAAGCCTCAAAACCAGAACCGTGGGGAGACTTCATCACTTTTTCATAATATTAACCATTGTAATACTGTTATTGCCTTTCTCTCTCCTTGAAGAGGAATTAGACAGATGAACTACAGTCCCCAGATGCCCAAGCCTCAAAACCAGAACTGTGGGGAGACTTCAACACTTTTTCATAATATTAACCATTGTACAAAATAAGGCAAGTTTGAAGTTTTATTTGTCGTATGTACAGGATACACTTGGTCCAACGAAATGCTTAATTGCAGGTTCCTTCTCAACAATGCAACAACAAGAAATAAAAGATAATACAAACATAAAGTAGAATAGAATGAACATTTTAGCAAAATTATGATTGATAATAAAAAGATTGTGGAGGCTGTTTTGGTATACTTCAGTGTGGCTTTTGGCATTATCGATCATAGTCTGTTGCTGGAAAAACTTGCTATGGCTTTACACCCCATGCTATATTGTGGATAAAGAGTTACCTGTCTAACAGAACACAGAGGGTGTTCTTTAAGAAAATCCAACAAAATCCAGGAAGAATCAGGAATTCCCCAGGGCAGCTGTCTAGGCCCCTTACTTTTTTCAATCTTTACTAACGACATACCACTGGGTTTGAGTAAAGCCAGTGTGTCTATGTGTGAGGATGACTCAACACTATACGCGTCAGCTACCACAGCAACTGAAATGACTGCAACACTTAACAAAGAGCTACAGTTAGTTTCAGAATGGGTGGAATAAGGAATAAGTTAACCCTAAATATTTCTAAAACTAAAACATTGTATTTGGGACAAATCATTCACCAAACCCTAAACCTCAAATACATATTGTAATGAATAATGTGGAAATTGAGCAAGTTGAGGATAATAAATTGCTTGGAGTATCCCTGGATTGTAAACTGTCATGGTCAAAACATATTCATACAACAGTAGCTAAGATGGGGAGAAGTCTGTCCATAATAAAGCGCTGCTCTACCTTCTTAACAGCACTATCAACAAGGCAGGTCCTACAGGCTCTAGTTTTGTAGCACCTGGACCACTGTTCAGTTGGGTGGTCAGGTGCCACAAAGATGGACTTAGGAAACTTTACATTTTTAATAACAGGGCAACATTGGTGGCCCTTGGATGTACAGAGAGCTAACAATAATATGCATGTCAATCTCTCCTGGCTCAAAGTGGAGGAGAGATCACTACTTGTATGTGTGAGAGGTGTTGAAAACATGTTGAATACACCGAGCTGTGTTTGTGGCCTAAATTGTAGACCATTAATAGTTGAGTTTGTGCTGGGCAGGAATAAAAACTTACAGTACCCCGGGGCATAAATCACCCATGTCTGTATTTTAGAATGAGCTTCACAAGTTACAATGAGCTGACAATTCTGCCCCAGGATACTGATAGAGAATAACATGTGGATCTAATTCTAACATAGTGATGTTGCACACTGCTGACTAAACTCCTAAATAAACTCCTGGGATAGGGTGATTTTCCTGCTGGATGGGAGGTTCCCAAGTTCTTTCTATCTGTCTAGGTGGAAGGCTGGGGTGTGCTTGGACCTGGGTGTTGGGCTGGGATGTGCTTGGACCTGGGTGTTGGGCTGGGATGTGCTTGGACCTGGGTGTTGGGCTAGGATGTGCTTGGACCTGGGTGTTGGGCTGGGATGTGCTTGGACCTGGGTGTTGGGCTGGGATGTGCTTGGACCTGGGTGTTGGGCTGGGATGTGCTTGGAACTGAGTGTTGGGCTGGGATGTGCTTGGACCTGGGTGTTGGGCTGGGATGTGCTTGGACCTGGGTGTTGGGCTAGGATGTGCTTGGACCTGGGTGTTGGGCTGGGATGTGCTTGGACCTGGGTGTTGGGCTGGGATGTGCTTGGACCTGGGTGTTGGGCTGGGATGTGCTTGGAACTGAGTGTTGGGCTGGGATGTGCTTGGACCTGGGTGTTGGGCTGGGATGTGCTTGTACCTGAGTGTTGGGCTGGGATGTGCTTGGACCTGGGCGTTGGGCTGGGATGTGCTTGGACCTGGGTGTTGGGCTGGGATGTGCTTGGACCTGAGGAGAACAGAGCAGAAACATAAGGACATGGGTAGAGAAATTAACCGCTGCTCAGAATTTCAGTTGCTGAGAACCACAACTACCTTTGTCAAAGTGCAATGGTTTTGTCAACAGTTTTGCATATTCATAGCCTTGATCAAGTTCTTACTTTTAATTGATAATTGATTTATTTACAACATTGTCTTGATATGCAATGGTGAAACAAGAGGGGAGGGGAAATTGACAAGAATAAAGTTAGCTAACATTAGGTTAACAGACACTGCATGCATGTATTACCTGATGATGTCAGAATGCACAAATAACTTGGCTGGCTAACAAGCTTAGATTAGGTTAACAGACACTGCATGCATGTATTACCTGATGATGTCAGAATGCACAAATAACTTGGCTGGCTAACAAGCTTAGATTGGAGAGAACACAGCTAGCTGCATTGCCTAGGTTTTTAATCAGATGTTAAAATATCTTACCTCTAAACCAGTGGGGCTCGACTGTTTTGTCCTGACAAGCCAGTGACAGAGTGAAATCTGTCCCTTAAAAACAAATTGAAAAAAAATATGATTTGATATATTTGTCATTATCTGGCTAGCAAGTCCATCAATTCAGGATGTAAAAACTGACAGTCTTTACAATTGACACTGCTTATTTTCCGATTAGTTTGCTTAGTTGTTTATCCCTAAACAGCTGAATACCAGGACGAGTTCAAGCTAACTTTGCTTGGCTAGCAGACTGATTGTAAGTCAGGAAGCAAGTTCAGGGAGTGAGTGTTTTAATAAATGAACACAACTAAATACAAAACAAGAACCACAAACAACACACAGACATGACACGGGAACAGAAACAATGACACGTGGGGAAGGAACCAAAAGGAGTGACATATATAGGGAAGGAACCAATGGGAGGGACATATATAGGGAAGGAACCAATGGGAGGGACATATATAGGGAAGGAACCAATGGGAGGGACATATATAGGGAAGGAACCAAAAGGAGTGACATATATAGGGAAGGAACCAAAAGGAGTGACATATATAGGGAAGGAACCAATGGGAGGGACATATATAGGGAAGGAACCAATGGGAGGGACATATATAGGGAAGGAACCAAAGGGAGGGACATATATAGGGAAGGAACCAAAGGGAGGGACATATATAGGGAAGGTCATTAGGGAAACATAACGAGCAGCCTGGTGACCTAGAGGCCAGAGAGGGAGCACACGTTACACTGATAAACAGTAGTGACTCAACATTTTAATTCGAAATTCATATGAAAGTAATTTGTTTAACATTTTAACATTATTTAAACAAAGTAATAAACCTAATACTTAAATTTTACAAAGTTAATCCTGATTCCTCTGGAAAACTTTTTCCCAAGCCGGAATTTCAGTCCGCCATTAATTCAGAAGTTTTGGGGAATTTTCGCTGTGTCACAAGGTGTGATGGAATAGCTTCCCCTGTAAAGGGAAGAGAAAAGCTGCTTTGCTTTCCAGACCTCCCAAATAGCTTATAAAACTTCCAGTAAACTTAGATACTTTCCTTCTCGCGTTCCTTTATACAATTGTTAATATTTATAAAAAATTACTTCTCTATAGAGGACTTGCAGTTGTGTCCCAAATCACCTAGCAACTGTACGAGGTGCCATGTTGGAAGACCAAAGTCAGTCTGTTGGTCATCCTCCAATCGTTCACATGGCTGGCTGCATTTAGCTACCGGAAAGATCTCCCATTATTTAGTCTTTATAAGGACCCAGAAAACAGAGGCAGTAGGAGAACCTATTACAGTAGGTAAATATATTTGGAAAATTATAAAGAACTAGCTAGCTTGCTACAGAAACTTAGTGTGTAAACTAACTCAAATGAGCTGCTAATGTAATGTTCACTAGTCAGCTAGCTATACAGTATGTTAAGATAGCTTTGAGAGCATCCTGCCGGGCTGTATCACTGCCTGGTATGGCAACTGCTCTGCCCACATCCCGCAAGGCTCTCCAGAGGGTGGTGAGGTATGCACAACGCTTCACCAGGGGCAAACCACCTGCCCTCCAGGACACCTACAGCACCCGATGGCACAGGAAGGCCAAAAAGGTCATCAAGGACAACAACCACCCGAGCCACTGCCTGTTCACCCCGTTACCATCCAGAAGGCGAGGTCAGTACAGGTGCATCAAAGCTGGGACCGAGAGACTGAAAAACAGCATCAATCTCAAGGCCATCAGACTATTAAACAGCCATCACTAACACAGAGATGCTGCTGCCTACGTACAGACTTGAAATCATTGGCCACTTTAATAAATGAAACACTAGTCACTTTAATAATGCCAATTCAATAATGTTTACATATCTTGCATTACTCATCTCATGTTTATATACTGAATTTTTTACCATCTATAGCATCTTGCCTATGCCGCTCTGTCATCGCTCATCCATCTATTTATACGTATATATTCTTATTCCATTCCTTTATTCAGATTTGTGTGTATTAGGTTGTTGTGGTAGAATTGTTAGATTACATGTTAGATATTACTGCACTGTCGGGAACTAGAAGCACAAGCATTTCGCTACACTCCCAAAAACATCTGCTAACCATGTGTATGTGACCAATAAAATTTGATTTGTTTTGATTAGCTACGTGAATTAAATATCACCAGCTTGCTAGCTTCATATTAGCCAGTTAGCTAGTTATCTTGATGTATTTTGTCATTGTAACTCTAAATGCATATGTATCTAGGTACCTAATTAACAGCCATGGAAGAGGGAGAAATGATTAGCTAGTAGTTCCAGGTGTCAGAAAAGGGAGATTAGGTTACTCTGGATAGGACAAGTGATAATCAGTGGTATCATTTTCTAGTTTGTTCAGCGGAATCATGGATGCAATTAAACATAGCTATCTTTGTTTTCTCCACAGTAAGTGTGCTGTACAGGACGTGAGGGCCAAGGGTTATTTGTATTTCGGACGCACTAAACACTCGGCTACCTGCCGCCCCTATGTATGAATCGGCACCTTTCTAGGAGGACATTGTGATTATATTCTCAAATTCCAGTCAATAGCGAGAAAAACTAGGAGGACAGAGAGATATAGCAACACAACATTCAGAGATCTGAGTATAATAATGCCAGTTTTCTGTTTTCAGGTACAGAGAGATATAGCAACACAACATTCAGAGATCTGAGTATAATAATGCCAGTTTTCTGTTTTCAGGTACAGAGAGATATAGCAACACAATATTCAGAGATCCGAGTATAATAAAGCCAGTTTTCTGTTTTCAGGTACAGAGAGATATAGCAACACAACATTCAGAGATCTGAGTATAATAATGCCAGTTTTCTGTTTTCAGGTACAGAGTGATATAGCAACACAACATTCAAAGATCTGAGTATAATAAAGCCAGTTTTCTGTTTTCAGGTACAGAGAGATATAGCAACACAACATTCAGAGATCTGAGTATAATAAAGCCAGTTTTCTGTTTTCAGGTACAGAGAGATATAGCAACACAACATTCAGAGATCTGAGTATAATAATGCCAGTTTTCTGTTTTCAGGTACAGAGAGATATAGCAACACAACATTCAGAGATCTGAGTATAATAATGCCAGTTTTCTGTTTTCAGGTACAGAGAGATATAGCAACACAACATTCAGAGATCTGAGTATAATAAAGCCAGTTTTCTGTTTTCAGGTACAGAGAGATATAGCAACACAACATTCAGAGATCTGAGTATAATAAAGCCAGTTTTCTGTTTTCAGGTACAGAGAGATATAGCAACACAACATTCAGAGATCCCAAATAATGTCCCAAGAGAATAAGAGCATATCCTTGTATACCATGGATTATACCGTATGTATAGCTATGTTAGCACATTTTTGTGAACTAAAATACAGTTTAAAAGTAACACACAATGTCTAAACCTATTACAACTGCAGCAGGCCAACCTTGCTGGTTGTACAGGCTTCTGTTCCAACCCAGCGCTAAGACACCTGACTCAATGTATCAAACCTAGTTAGTTGATAATTAAGGGTGCTATTACTGGACTGGAACAGAAGTCTGCTCCCCCCAGTAGATCAGGGATCAATGGGAGTGAGGTTGGCCACCTCTGCTATTATCTCTTAGTAACAAGCCTACTTGTTACTAAGACGTCTAACCTTTTATATACAAGTTAACTTATTTGTACACTTGAAAATGATATGAAATAGTGTTGATTTATATGAAGTTCAGTGTTTAAAATGAACTATTATTCAAGATTATCTCGTATCGATGTTGATAAATCACAGATCACAATCCTGCAATGAAGAGGGGAAGGGAATCTGTCTCTAATGTGTCTGTTTCTGTGTTGTTCTCAAATGAACATGACCTTGTTGTTCAGCCGTAAGCTCTCCAACTAGTTTTATTTGATTGTCAAACAAAAAAAATCAGGATATCAGCCATGTGAACCCATTTTACAGCTGATAATGGCATGCAATGCCAATGCAGACAAATTCCTACAGCAGTGGATCACAACTCCAGTCGTTCAGTATCCACAACAGCACACATTTTTTGTTGAATCAGGTGTGTTTATCCGGAGCTACAATAAACTGTACTGTTGGGGGTAGTCCAGGACCTGAGATAGGAACCACTGTCCTTCAGTATGATGGCATTAGCCTTATGAGCATTTGCAATGCACCCCTTGACATTGTGCATCTGAACCAGAGAATAGCTTAACTCACATGCTGTTTACATAGTGTTGTTAATTTAAAAACCATACCAGTAGACAATGTATATGAGGATAATCAAATAGACAGGATTTTGTACATGCCTTGTTCTGACATTAAATTGTTTAGTGCAAATCCGAACTTTGTAATCCAGGTGTTGAAATGTCTGGAAGCAGGAGATGATGAGAGCTTAATATATACAACTAATACTACCACTAATATATACTACTACTACTACTACCACTAATATATACTACTACTACTACCACTAATATATACTACTACTACTACCACTAATATATACTACTACTACTACTACTACTACTACTACTACTACTACCACTAAGTTCAATGCCAGATACTATATAAATCCAAACTTTGTAATCTAGGTGTTGAAATGTCTGGAAGCAGGAGATGATGTGATTCTTAGCTTAAAACATACAAATAGTATAACTACTACCACTAAGCTCAATGCCAGATACTTGTCTCCCAGAAGGTCTGATTGGGACATGGAGGTGCCACTGTGATAATGAAGATGGTTGGCCTAAGACTACCACAACAATTACATTGTCTATGCAAAAGGTGTTTAAATTGTAAAGAAATAAAATAGTTGGGCTATAAGAAATACTTATTATGGTGCTGCTAGGCAAAGCAGAGAAATACAAAATAGTTTTTATTTCACCCATACAACAATATAACTAAACTCAGCAACAACAAAAAAAGAAACAGTGTTTATTTTCAGCAAACTTAACGTGTGTAAATATTTGTATGAACATAAGATTCAACATCTGAGACATAAACTGAACAAGTTCCACAGACATTTAGGAGGAGGAGGAGGATGTCTACCCTGTAACGAACAGAAATTGAATAACGTGTCCCTGAACAAAGGGGGGGGGGGTGTCAAAATCAAAAGTAACAGTCAGTATCTGGCCACCAGCTGCATTAAGTACTGCAGTGCATCTTCTCCTCATGGACTGTACCAGATTTGCCAGTACTTGCTGTGAGATGTTACCCCACTCTTCCACCACTGGCACCTGCAAATTCCCGGACATCTGGGGGGAATGGCCCTAGCACTCACCCTCCGATCCAACAGGTCCCAGACATCCCTGGGGGGAATGGCCCGAGCCCTCACCCTCCAATCCAACGAGTCTCAGACGTGCTCAATAGGATTGAGATCCCGGCTCTTCACTGGCCATGGCAGAACACTGACATTCCTGTCTTACAGGAAATCACACACAGAACGAGCAGTATGGCTGGTGGAATTGTCATGCTGGAGGGTCATGTCAGGATGAGCCTGCAGGAAGGGTACCACATGAGGGAGGAGGATGTCTTCTCTGTAACGCACAGCGTTGAGATTGTCTGCAATGACAACAAGCTCAGTCCGATGATGCTGTGACACACCGCCCCAGACCATGACGAATCCTCCACCTCCAATTCGTTCCCGCTCCAGAGTACAGGCCTCAGTGTAACGCTCATTGCTTCAACGATAAACGCGAATCCGACCATCACCCCCAGTAAGACAAAGCCGCGATTCGTCAGTGAAGAGCACTTTTTGCCAGTCCTGTCTGGTCCAGCGACGGTGGGTTTGTTGCCGGTGATGTCTGGTGAGGACCTGCCTTACCACAGGCTTACAAGCCCTCAGTCCAGCCTCTCTCAGCCTATTGCGGACAGTCTGAGCACTGATAGAGGGATTGTGCGTTCCTGGTGTAACTCGGGAAGTTGTTGTTGCCGTCCTGTACCTGTCCTGCTGGTGTGATGTTCGGATGTACCGATCCTGTGCAGGTGTTGTTACACGTGGTCTGCCACTGCGGGGATGATCAGCTGTCCGTCCTGTCTCCCTGTAGCGCTGTCTTAGGCGTCTCACAGTACGGACATTGCTATTTATTGCCCTGGCCACATCTGCAGTCCTCATGCCTCCTTGCAGCATGCCTAAGGCACATTCACGCAGATGAGCAGGGACCCTGGGCATCTTTCTTTTGGTGTTTTTCAGAGTCAGTAGATAGGACTCTTTCGTGTCCTAAGGTTTCATAACTGTGACCTTAATTCTCTACCGTCTGTTTGTAAGCTGTTAGTGTCTTAATGACCATTCCACAGGTGTATGTTCATTAATTGTTTATGGTTCATTGAACAAGCATGGGAAACAGTGTTTAAACCCTTTACAATGAAGATCTGTGAAGTTATTTGGATTTTTACAAATGATCTTTGAAAGACGGGATCCTGAAAAAATGTTTATTTTTTTGCTGAGTTTATTATTAAAGTACGGTATGTTTACATAAACAATAAACATAAACAACAATATCATAAACAATAGTATTTTACAAGTTCCAGATTACATTTTATATATTCATACAGTTTATGGGGATACTTTTGTCATGACGACAAGGTGAAGGTGCTCTCTACTCAAATAGCATAGCAGAATCATTCAGATTGACCAAACCACAGAATAAGACAACCATCTCGTATAACTGACGGATGTTTTATTTGTTTATTTCACCTTTATTTAACCAGGTAGGCTAGTTGAGAACAAGTTCTCATTTACAACTGCGACCTGGCCAAGATAAAGCATAGCAGTGTGAACAGACAACACAGGGTTACACATGGAGTAAACAATTAACAAGTCAATAACACAGTAGAAAAAAAAAACGAAATAAAGAGTCTATATACAATGTGTGCAAAAGGCATGAGGAGGTAGGCGAATGATTACAATTTTGCAGATTAACACTAGAGTGATAAATGATCAGATGGTCATGTACAGGTAGATATATTGGTGTGAGCAGAAAAGTAAATAAATAAAAACAGTATGGGGATGAGGTAGGTAAAAATGGGTGGGCTATTTACCGATAGACTATGTACAGCTGCAGCGATCGGTTAGCTGCTCAGATAGCAGATGTTTGAAGTTGGTGAGGGAGATAAAAGTCTCCAACTTCAGCGATTTTTGCAATTCGTTCCAGTCACAGGCAGCATAGAACTGGAACGAAAGGCGGCCAAATGAGGTGTTGGCTTTAGGGATGATCAGTGAGATACACCTGCTGGAGCGCGTGCTACGGATGGGTGTTGCCATCGTGACCAGTGAACTGAGATAAGGCGGAGCTTTACCTAGCATGGACTTGTAGATGACCTGGAGCCAGTGGGTCCGGCGACGAATATGTAGCGAGGGCCAGCCGACTAGAGCATACAAGTCGCAGTGGTGGGTGGTATAAGGTGCTTTAGTGACAAAACGGATGGCACTGTGATAAACTGCATCCAGTTTGCTGAGTAGAGTGTTGGAAGCCATTTTGTAGATGACATCGCCGAAGTCGAGGATCGGTAGGATAGTCAGTTTTACTAGGGTAAGTTTGGCGGCGTGAGTGAAGGAGGCTTTGTTGCGGAATAGAAAGCCGACTCTTGATTTGATTTTCGATTGGAGATGTTTGATATGAGTCTGGAACGAGAGTTTACAGTCTAGCCAGACACCTAGGTACTTATAGATGTCCACATATTCAAGGTCGGAACCATCCAGGGTGGTGATGCTGGTCAGGCGTGCGGGTGCAGGCAGCGAACGGTTGAAAAGCATGCATTTGGTTTTACTAGCGTTTAAGAGCAGTTGGAGGCCATGGAAGGAGTGTTGTATGGCATTGAAGCTCGTTTGGAGGTTAGATAGCACAGTGTCCAAGGACAGGCCAGAATTATATAGAATGGTGTCGTCTGTGTAGAGGTGGATCAGGGAATCGCCCGCAGCAAGAGCAACATCATTGATATATACAGAGAAAAGAGTCGGCCCGAGGATTGAACCCTGTGGCACCGATTTGACACACTGAACACTGTCTGCAAAGTAATTTGTGAACCATGTCTCCGTTCATCAAATCAAATCAAATGTATTTATATAGCCCTTCGTACATCAGCTGATATCTCAAAGTGCTGTACAGAAACCCAGCCTAAAACCACAAACAGCAAGCAATGCAGGTGTAGAAGCACGCTGGCTAGGAAAAACTCCCTAGAAAGGCCAAAACCTAGGAAGAAACCTAGAGAGGAACCAGGCTATGTGGGGTGGCCAGTCCTCTTCTGGCTGTGCCGGGTGGAGATTATAACAGAACATGGCCAAGATGTTCAAATGTTCATAAATGACCAGCATGGTCAAATAATAATAAGGCAGAACAGTTGAAACTGGAGCAGCAGCACGGCCAGGTGGACTGGGGACAGCAAGGAGTCATCATGTCAGGTAGTCCTGGGGCATGGTCCTAGGGGGCATGGTCCTAGGGCTCAGGTCCTCCAAGAGAGAGAAAGAAAGAGAGAAAGAGAGAATTAGAGAAAGCACACTTAAATTCACACAGGACACCGAATAGGACAGGAGAAGTACTCCAGATATAACAACCTGACCCTAGCCCCCTGACACATAAACTACTGCAGCATAAATACTGGAGGCTGAGACAGGAGGGGTCAGGAGACACTGTGGACCCATCCGAAGACACCCCCGGACAGGGCCAAACAGGAAGGATATAACCCCACCCACTTTGCCAAAGCACAGCCACCACACCACTAGAGGGATATCTTCAACCACCAACTTACCATCCTGAGACAAGGCTGAGTATAGCCCACAAAGATCTCCGCCACGGCACAACCCAAGGTGGGGCGCCAACCCAGACAGGATGACCACATCAGTTCATATGTGGAAAAGGACAAAGTAATAGTAGAAACAGATGCAACTGTAGCATTGCTCATCTTCACAGTGGGGGTTTGATGCTGCTGCAGCATTGCTCATCTTCACAGTGGGGGTTTGATGCAACCGTAGCATTGCTCATCTTCACAGTGGGGGTTTGATGCTGCTGCAGCAATGCTCATCCTCACAGTGGGAGTCTGATGTTGCTGCAGCAATGCTCATCTTCACAGTGGGGGTTTGATGCAACCGTAGCATTGCTCATCTTCACAGTGGGGGTTTGATGCTGCTGCAGCATTGCTCATCTTCACAGTGGGGGTTTGATGTTGCTGCAGCAATGCTCATCCTCACAGTGGGAGTCTGATGTTGCTGCAGCATTGCTCATCCTCACAGTGGGAGTCTGATGTTGCTGCAGCATTGCTCATCTTTACAGTGGGGGTTTGATGTTACTGCAGCATTGCTCATCCTCACAGTGGGAGTTTGATGTTGCTGCAGCATTGCTCATCTTCACAGTGGGAGTCTGATGTTGCTGCAGCATTGCTCATCTTCACAGTGGGAGTCTGATGTTGCTGCAGCATTGCTCATCTTCAAGGTGGGAGTCTGATGTTGCTGCAGCATTGCTCATCTTCAATGTGGGAGTCTGATGTTGCTGCAGCATTGCTCATTTTCACAGTGGGAGTCTGATGTTGCTGCAGCATTGCTCATCTTCACAGTGGGAGTCTGATGTTGCTGCAGCATTGCTCATCTTCAAGGTGGGAGTCTGATGTTGCTGCAGCATTGCTCATCTTCAATGTGGGAGTCTGATGTTGCTGCAGCATTGCTCATCTTCACAGTGGGAGTCTGATGTTGCTGCAGCATTGCTCATCTTCACAGTGGGAGTCTGATGTTGCTGCAGCATTGCTCATCTTCAAGGTGGGAGCCTGATGTTGCTGCAGCATTGCTCATCTTCAAGGTGGGAGTCCGATGTTGCTGCAGCATTGCTCATCTTCACAGTGGGAATCCAGTCGACATGGGTGTCTTGTTAGAGGTCAGCTGGTGTACCACAACAAGAACAAAGCACATCCGATGTTAGAATGTCAGTTACTCAGGTCAACTATACTATCAGGGCTCTCAATTGTTTGGTTGTGTTTAATTCAGGTGTTTTGGTGTTTACATCTATTGTTGGCCTGGAACAACCAATAGTCAACACAGCAGGTTGTCATAGAGACCTTTACCCTATGCTGAAATGTCCATAAATGTTCCCTCCTCTTATGAATAAAGTTCCCAATAAATGATAATTGGGTTATTATATCAATATATGATAACCACTGGAGTTTGTTGGACAGTAATGTCCTGCAGGCTATATGGATGTCATATCACGCAATGTGCATCTCCCCTTTTTATGGTCATGGCTAGAAGGGATACAGCATTTTGTCAAATTAACATAATATTTGACATTTCGTAGCAGATTAGGAGAATTTACACAGCAGGTTAGGAAAATTAACATAGCAAGTCATGGGAATTGGGTTAAGGTTAGGAAAAGGGTTAGAGTTAACTAAAATGCAAAATAATTACTTTTAAAGTTAATTGGACAAAAGCTAGATCCCTTTTAGCCATTATCCCTTTTCGGCCTACATTACATGGTTGCGTTCAAGACAAGGTCGTTTTTATTGATCAAATCAAATCCAAAATGATTTGTCACATGCTCCGAATACAACAGGTGTAGTCACCTTACAGTGAAATTCTGAATACAACAGGTGTAGAACATACAGTGAAATGCTGAATCCAACAGGTGTAGTAGACCTTACAGTGAAATGCTGAATCCAACAGGTGTAGTAGACCTCACAGTGAAATGCTGAATACAACAGGTGTAGTAGACCTTAAAGTGAAATGCTGAATACAACAGGTGTAGTAGACCTCACAGTGAAATGCTGAATCCAAAAGGTGTAGTAGACCTTACAGTGAAATGCTGAATCCAACAGGTGTAGACCATACAGTGAAATGCTGAATCCAACAGGTGTAGTAGACCTCACAGTGAAATGCTGAATACAACAGGTGTAGGTAGACCTTACAGTGAAATGCTGAATACAACAGGTGTAGTAGACCTCACAGTGAAATGCTGAATACAACAGGTGTAGTAGACCTTACAGTGAAATGCTGAATACAACAGGTGTAGTAGACCTTACAGTGAAATGATGAATACAACAGGTGTAGTAGACCTTACAGTGAAATGCTGAATACAACAGGTGTAGTAGACCTTACAGTGAAATTATGAATACAACAGGTGTAGTAGACCTTACAGTGAAATGCTGAATACAACAGATGTAGTAGACCTCACAGTGAAATGCTGAATACAACAGGTGTAGTCACCTTACAGTGAAATGCTGAATACAACAGGTGTAGTCACCTTACAGTGAAATGCTGAATCCAACAGGTGTAGTAGACCTTACAGTGAAATGCTGAATACAACAGGTGTAGTAGACCTTACAGTGAAATGCTGAATCCAACAGGTGTAGTAGACCTTACAGTGAAATGCTGAATACAACAGGTGTAGTCACCTTACAGTGAAATGCTGAATACAACAGGTGTAGTAGACCTTACAGTGAAATGCTGAATACAACAGGTGTAGTAGACCTTACAGTGAAATGCTGAATACAAAAGGTGTAGTAGACCTCACAGTGAAATGCTGAATACAACAGGTGTAGTCACCTTACAGTGAGATGCTGAATACAACAGGTGTAGACCATACAGTGAAATGCTGAACGACAGAATTGTACCTTGTCAGCTCGGGGGTTTGAACTTGCAACCTTCCGGTTACTAGTCCAACGCTCTAACCACTAGGCTACCCTGCCGCCCCAAGAGAAGCAGTAAGAGGAGGGGGTGAGAGGGGTTGAGAGGGTGCACTGCAAACATTCTGGATAGCCATTTGACTAGATGTTCAGGAGTCTTATGGCTTAGGGGTAGAAGCTGTTTACAAGCCTCTTGGACCTAGACTTGGCGTTCCAGTATCGCTTGCCGTGCGGTAGCAGAGAGAACAGTCAATGACATTTTTTAAGGCCTTCCTCTGACACCGCCTGGTATAGGGGTCCTGGATGACAGGAAGCTTGGCCCTAGTGATGTACTGGGCCGTATGTACTACCCTCTTGTGTGCTTTGCGGTCGGAGGCCGAGCAGTTGCCATACCAGGCGGTAATGCAACCCGTCAGGATGCTCTCGATGGTGCAGCTGTAGAACCTTTTGAGGATCTGAGGTCCCATGCCAAATCTTTTCAATCTCCTGCGGAGGAATACGTTTTGTTGTACCCTTTTCCCAACTGTCTTGGTGTGTTTGGACCATGATAGTTTGTTGATGATGTGGACACCAAGGAACTTGAAGCTCTCAACCTGCTCCACTATAGCCCCATCGATGAGAATGGAGGCGTGCTCGGTCCTCCTTTTCCTGCAGTCCACAATCACCTCCTTTGTCTTGATCATGTTGAGGGAGAAGTTATTGTCCTTGCACCACACGGTCAGGTCTCTGATCTCCTCCATGTAGGCTGTCTCGTCGTTGTCGGTGATCAGGCCTACCACTGTCATGTCATCGGCAAACTTAATGATGGTGTTGGAGTCGTGCCCGGCCGTGCAGTCATGAGTGAACAGGGAGTACAGGAGGGGACTGAGCATGCACCCCTGAGGGGTTCCCGTGTTGAGGATCAGCGTGGCAGATGTGTTTTTACTTACCCTTACCACCTGGGGGCGGCCCGACAGGAAGTCCAGTATCCATTTGTGGGTCTAAAAGGGATATAAACACATTTCTGCACAAAATTTGAGAAAAATCACTTGAGAGAAATACGCTTTTTGTGCGTATGGAACATTTCTGGGATCTTTTATTTCAACCCATGAAACATGGGACCAACACTTTACATGTTGCGTTTATATTTTTTTGTCAGTGTATTTGAGTTATTTTGGGGGGGGGCAGATGTACATTAACACAATTCACTGATATTCAAAGGCTACATTAGGGAGAGGATTCCACTTAATAATAATGTAGACTATTTTGTGTAACATGTGGTTGATTACTGCTCTCTTGATACAACCTGTACAAATAAATTAGAAATATATACTTTATTTATTTATTAAGGAGGTAAGGAAAGAAACCTGCAGCATGCGATTGACACACATAAGACACAGCTATCCTGTCTTAACTGACACACCTATCCTGTCTTAACTGACACACCTATCCTGTCTTAACTGACACACCTATCCTGTCTTAACTGACACAGTCACCCTGTCTTAACTGACACAGTCATCCTGTCTTAACTGACACAGTTATCCTGTCTTAACTGATACAGTCATCATGTCTTAGCTGACACAGTCATCCTGTCTTTACTGACACAGTCATCCTGTCTTAACTGACACAGCTATCCTGTCTTAACTGACACACCTATCCTGTCTTAACTGACACAGTCATCATGTCTTAGCTGACACAGTCATCCTGTCTTAGCTGACACAGTCATCCTGTCTTAACTGACACAGCTATCCTGTCTTAACTGACACACCTATCCTGTCTTAACTGACACAGTCATCTTGTCTTAGCTGACACAGTCATCCTGCCTTAACTGACACAGCTATCCTGTCTTAACTGACACAGCTATCCTGTCTTAACTGACACAGTCACCCTGTCTTAACTGACACAGTCATCCTGTCTTAACTGACACAGTCATCCTGTCTTAACTGACACAGTCACCCTCTCTTAACTGACACAGTCATCCTGTCTTAACTGACACAGTTATCCTGTCTTAACTGATACAGTCATCCTGTCTTAGCTGACACAGTCATCCTGTCTTTACTGACACAGTCATCCTGTCTTAACTGACACAGCTATCCTGTCTTAACTGACACACCTATCCTGTCTTAACTGACACAGTCATCTTGTCTTAGCTGACACAGTCATCCTGTCTTTACTGACACAGTCATCCTGTCTTAACTGACACAGCTATCCTGTCTTAACTGACACACCTATCCTGTCTTAACTGACACAGTCACCCTGTCTTAACTGACACAGTCATCCTGTCTTAACTGACACAGTCATCCTGTCTTAACTGACACAGTCACCCTGTCTTAACTGACACAGTCATCCTGTCTTAACTGACACAGTTATCCTGTCTTAACTGATACAGTCATCATGTCTTAGCTGACACAGTCATCCTGTCTTTACTGACACAGTCATCCTGTCTTAACTGACACAGCTATCCTGTCTTAACTGACACACCTATCCTGTCTTAACTGACACAGTCATCCTGTCTTAACTGACACAGTCATCCTGTCTTAACTGACACAGTCACCCTGTCTTAACTGACACAGTCATCCAGTCTTAACTGACACAGTCACCCTGTCTTTACTGACACAGTCATCCTGTCTTAACTGACACAGCTATCCTGTCTTAACTGACACACCTATCCTGTCTTAACTGACACAGTCATCTTGTCTTAGCTGACACAGTCATCCTGTCTTAACTGACACAGCTATCCTGTCTTAACTGACACAGCTATCCTGTCTTAACTGACACAGTCACCCTGTCTTAACTGACACAGTCATCCTGTCTTAACTGACACAGTCATCCTGTCTTAACTGACACAGTCACCCTGTCTTAACTGACACAGTCATCCTGTCTTAACTGACACAGTTATCCTGTCTTAACTGATACAGTCATCCTGTCTTAGCTGACACAGTCATCCTGTCTTTACTGACACAGTCATCCTGTCTTAACTGACACAGCTATCCTGTCTTAACTGACACACCTATCCTGTCTTAACTGACACAGTCATCCTGTCTTAACTGACACAGTCATCCTGTCTTAACTGACACAGTCACCCTGTCTTAACTGACACAGTCATCCAGTCTTAACTGACACAGTCACCCTGTCTTTACTGACACAGTCATCCTGTCTTAACTGACACAGCTATCCTGTCTTAACTGACACACCTATCCTGTCTTAACTGACACAGTCATCTTGTCTTAGCTGACACAGTCATCCTGTCTTAACTGACACAGCTATCCTGTCTTAACTGACACAGCTATCCTGTCTTAACTGACACAGTCACCCTGTCTTAACTGACACAGTCATCCTGTCTTAACTGACACAGTCATCCTGTCTTAACTGACACAGTCACCCTGTCTTAACTGACACAGTCATCCTGTCTTAACTGACACAGTTATCCTGTCTTAACTGATACAGTCATCCTGTCTTAGCAGACACAGTCATCCTGTCTTTACTGACACAGTCATCCTGTCTTAACTGACACAGCTATCCTGTCTTAACTGACACACCTATCCTGTCTTAACTGACACAGTCATCTTGTCTTAGCTGACACAGTCATCCTGTCTTTACTGACACAGTCATCCTGTCTTAACTGACACAGCTATCCTGTCTTAACTGACACACCTATCCTGTCTTAACTGACACAGTCACCCTGTCTTAACTGACACAGTCATCCTGTCTTAACTGACACAGTCACCCTGTCTTAACTGACACAGTCATCCTGTCTTAACTGACACAGTTATCCTGTCTTAACTGATACAGTCATCATGTCTTAGCTGACACAGTCATCCTGTCTTTACTGACACAGTCATCCTGTCTTAACTGACACAGCTATCCTGTCTTAACTGACACACCTATCCTGTCTTAACTGACACAGTCATCCTGTCTTATCTGACACAGTCATCCTGTCTTAACTGACACAGTCACCCTGTCTTAACTGACACAGTCATCCAGTCTTAACTGACACAGTCACCCTGTCTTTACTGACACAGTCATCCTGTCTTAACTGACACAGTCATCCTGTCTTAACTGACACAGTCACCCTGTCTTAACTGACACAGTCATCCTGTCTTAACTGACACAGTCACCCTGTCTTAACTGACACAGTCACCCTGTCTTAACTGACACAGTCACCCTGTCTTAACTGACACAGTCACCCTGTCTTAACTGACACAGTCATCCTGTCTTAACTGACACAGTCATCCTGTCTTAACCTTTTACTGCAGTGGGCTAAATCAGGGCCACACAGAGTGATTTTAGGTAGTCTCACTTTGAAACAAAAGTATACAACTCACACACATGGTTACAATCAGAAAGTGTTGAGATGTATTACATTTTTGAGTTTCGATCTCAATATTACCCTTTATATATATTTTTATTCTTATTTAATTTATATTTCTATTTTTATACACATCACAGAAGACTGAAATATGACACAACTGTTTGACAAAGAAACAGCAGATTTGTCTTTTATTTTAGAATCTTTATTAAATTATGAAAAATATTAATAACATCTCACCCATGAGGCCAAATAGTTGGTCACTGACGGCAGGAAAGAGGTACCTGTGTAATCATCAGCACCATATGAATGTTTGCTTCCTCTCTTCCTCTCTTCCTCTCCTCAGCTTATCTGCAACACACAACCACCCTCCCTCCTCAAAGCCTTTGTCATCCTGTACTGTTTTTTTGTCACACCTCCATAGCCCTACTGAGGATAGGACATTACAGATTCACCCATTCGCTCAAGATCTATACACGGATGGTTTACGCTGACGGCTATCTTAGCGTACAGGTGTTACATCCCATGGCCAAACATGCTGTCCAATCCGATTCCAGTGGTGCCTCACCGAATCTTGTTTGTTCACTGAAGTGCAATATAGCAAATCGCTTCTGTTATGACTTATGCTGATACCACGGTACAGTAACTCAGTAGCGTTTGTGAACGACTGGCTCGATTTGGTCCTATGTAGCGAAATTTTGAAATTGTGTTTTTTACATTGGATAAAAGTAGAGACTCAGATCTCGAAAAAAAAAAAAAGGTGTATCATTAACTACAGTTGAGAAACAATGGGTACGTAATTCTGCTTTGAAAGTTGATAAATGTGTAACCCGACTTTTGAGAAAATAGCCCTTGAATGTTTTGGTACCTACTGAAGTGCTCCTCTTTGTCTACACACATTCACACCCTCTTAAGCCTTAGCCCCACCCATCTCTTTAAGGATTCACATGTGAGGCCATGTGCTAAACAGAGTGAATTCTGTAGTGTACTAAACAACCAAAGATTTCAAGACTAAAAGCTGGTTTATACTACATCTATCGACATGTCTGTAGACAGTTGTCACAGTGGATATCATGAGCATTATATTGTCGTCCGACATCAAACTTGTCGTTGTTGTTATGAAAAAGTATGAAAAAAAGTATGAACACAAAAATAATAATAATGAAGACATCAAAACTATGAAATAACACATATGGAATTATCTATTAACCAAAAAAGTGTGAAACAAATCAAATTTTCTTCAAAATAGCCACCCTTTACCTTGATAACAGTTTTGCACACCCTTGCATTCTCTCAACCAGCTTCACCTGGAATGCTTTTCCAACAGTCTTGCATGTATTCCAATTAAAAGTTGTGCCATGTTAAAAGTATAACAATATAATTGTTAAAAGTTAATTAGTGGAATTTCTTTCCTTAACGCGTTTGAGCCAATCAGTTGTGTTATGACAAGGTAGGGTTGGTATACAGAAGATAGCCCTATTTGGTAAAAGACCTAGTCCATTTTAAGGCATGAACAGCTTAAATAAACAAAGAGAAACAACAGTTCATCATTACTTTATTAAGACATGAAGGTCGGTCAATCTGGAAAACTTAGAAAGTTTCTTTAAGTGCAGTCGCAAAAACCATCAAGCTCTATGATGAAACTGGCTCTCATGAGGACCGCCACAGGAAAGGAAAACCCAGAATGCACCTCTGCTGCAGAGGATAAGTTCATTAGAGTTACCAGCCTCAGAATTTGCAGCCAAAATAATGCTTCACAGAGTTCAAGTAACATGTCAACATCGACTGTTCAGAGGAGACTGTCTGAATCAGGCCTTCATGGTCTAATTGCTGCAAAGAAACCACCACTTGCTTGGGCCAAGAAACAGGAGCAACATTAGACCAGTGGAAGTCCAATGACTCCAAATTTGAGATTTTTGGTTCCAACCGCCGTATCAAGGCTCAGGAGAGACCCAGATGCAGACAGTTTCGAAGTAACAACATTTTATTACAGAAACCGGTCGGGCAGGCAAACGACAGGTCAAGGGCAGGCAGAGGTCAGTAGTCCAGACTAGAGTCTGAAAGGTACAGAACGACAGGCAGGCTTAGGGTCAGTAATCCAGCGTGGTGTTATAAGATAAATAACTGCAGGCAGGCTCAGGGTCAGGGTCAGGGCAGAAACCGGGAAAGCGAGAAAACAGGAACTAGAGAAAGACAGGAGCAGGGGGGAAAGGCTGGTATAAGTACCAACTACGAGCTGGCAAAGATCAAGCAAAGCAGTGTGACGCAAACAACAACACAGAGTTACACAAGGAGTAAACAAACATGTAGTCATTAACACAATAGAAAAAAGTCTATATACAGTGTGTGCAAATTAGGTAGGATAAGTAAGGTAAGCTAATAAATAGGTCATGGTGGCGAAGTAATTACAAATTAGCAATTAAACACTGGAGTGATAGATGTGCAGAAGATGATGCGATGTAAAGGACCAAAATAAATCAAATCAATAACAGTATGGGGATGAGGTAGTTGGATGGGCTATTTACAGATGGGCTATGTACAGGTGCAGTGATCTGTGAGCTGCTCTGACAGCTGGTGCTTAAAGTTAGTGAGGGAGATATGAGTCTCCAGCTTCAGTGATTTTTGCAGTTCGTTCCAGTCATTGGCTGCAGAGAACTGGAAGGAAAGGCGGCCAAAGTAGGAGTTGGCTTTGGGGGTGACCAGTGAAACATACCTGCTGGAGCGCGTGCTACAGGTGGGTGCTGCTATGGTGACCAGTGAGCTGAGGTAGGGCCGGGCTTTACCTAGCAAAGACTTATAGATGACCTGGAGCCAGTTGGTTTGGCGATGAATATGAAGCAAGGGCCAGCCAAAGAGAGCATACAGGTCGCAGTGGTGGGTGGTATATGAGGCCTTGGTGACAAAACGGATGGCACTGTGGTAGACTGCATCCAATTTGCTGAGTAGAGTGTTGGAGGCTATTTTGTAAATTACATCGCCGAAGTCAAGGATCGTTAGGATAGTCAGTTTCACAAGGGTATATTTGGCAGCATGAGTGAAGGATGCTTTGTTGCGAAATAGGAAGCCGATTCTAGATTTAATTTTGGATTGGAGATGTTTTATGTGAGTCTGGAAGGAAGTTTACAGTCTAACCAGACACCTAGGTATTTGTAGTTGTCCACATATTCAAAGTCAGAACCGTCCAGAGTAGTGATGCTGGACGGGTGGGCAGGTGTGGGCAGCGATTGGTTGAAAAACATGCATTTAGTTTTACTTGCATTTAAGAGCAGTTGGATGCCACGGAAGCAGTGTTGTATGGCATTGAAGCTTGTCGGGACGTTAGTTAACACAGTGTCCAAAGAAGGGCCAGAAGGAAACAGAATGGTGTTGTCTGCGTAGAGGTGGATCAGAGAATCACCAGCAGCGAGAGCGACATCATTGATGTATACAGAGAAAAGAGTCGGCCCGAGGATTGAACCCTGTGGCACCCCCAGAGAGACTACCCAAGGTCCGGACAACAGGTCCTTCGATTTGAAACACTAAACTATGTCTGAGAAGTAGTTAGTGAACCAGGCGAGGCAGTCATTTGAGAAACCAAGGCTGTTGAGTCTGCCGATAAGAATGTGGTGATTGACAGAGTTGAAGGCCTTGGCCAGGTTGATGAATACAGCTGCACAGTATTGTCTCTTATTGATGTCAGTTATGATATTGTTTAGGACCTTGAGCGTGGCTGAGGTGCACCCAAGACCAGCTCGGAAACCAGATTGCATAGCTGAGAAGGTGTGGTGGGATTCTAAATGGTCGGTGATCTATTTGTTAACTTGGCATTCGAAGACCTTAGAAAGACAGGGTAGGATAGATATAGGTCTGTAGCAGTTTGGGTCTAGAGTGTCTCCCCCTTTGAAGAGGGGGATGACTGCGGCAGATTTTCAATCTATGGGGATCTCAGAGAGGTTGAACAGTCTAGTAATAGGGGTTGCAACAATTTCCGCGTATCAGTTTAGAAAGAGAGGGTCCAGATTGTCTAGCCCGGCTGATTTGTAGGGGTCCAGATTTTGCAGCTCTTTCAGAACATCAGCTATCTGGATTTAGGTGAAAGAGAAATGGGACAGGCTTGGGAAAGTTGCTGTGGGGGGTGCAGTGCTGTTGACCAGCTGTTGACCTACATGATTCCATATGTCTTATTTCATAGTTTTGATATCTTCACTCTTATTCTACTATGTAGAAAATAGTACAATTAAAGAAACACCCATGAGTAGCTGTGTCCAAACCTTCGACTGGTACTATAGCTTACAACGTCTTAACTTAAGCTAATTTGTAATCATTATTGCAGGTAAATAAACTCAAAGCAAGGTCATTATTTACAAGTTAATGGTGAGCTAAAGCAGGGCATTCTACCGGAGAATTTTCGAACTTGGACACTGTCTCATTGACCTAAAGTTAAATCCTAATTTGACTTTGGTGCAGGTCATGTTGTTCTTCAAAATATGGTAAACACACACTAAATCAAATAAAGTCCAAGTTTATTTGTCAGATGCACAGGATACAGAAGGTGTAAACTTTACAGTAAAACGGTTACTTGCAAAGTGAAGTCTTTTGTTTGGACATGTAGCTGGCTAGCTGGCTAGCTAAACAATGAACCGTAATCCCAACTCATAATGTTACTCCCCTGCATGAATCTACAGGTAGTTAAAGCTAACCAAATAGGTTCAACTTTAGCTAGCTAGCTAACATTACGCTATAACTAGCAATGCACATGTCTCTGAGATACGAATAATATCACTACACCAATCATACAGGTAACGTTAGCTGGTTGGCTCACTAGCTAGCCAGCAGTATGCTTTAACTTGCAATTAAAACATCTTTCTGACAAAGTTTGAAACAAATAATATCTGAATATGTAGCTAGCTAGACTCTCTTACCCATATATATGGATGAACACATCTCCCTTCCTGTCACGGATGCCATGGTTGCCCTTAGTTTGAAGATGTTATCCAGAGACAGGTGTTTTGTAGAACAGCCTTCTGTGTTCTTCCACTGATTTCAAATCTCAGTCCTCCAGAAAGTGGAGAGCTTTAGCAACACTTTTGCAGTTCTCTGTGATATCTTTAAAAAAAAGTTGTGTTAGAAAGGATTGCCTACTCATACTGAGCAGCTCATGTTATAGACAGAAGCGGGCTACATGGAAGACCAATCCGATCTCATCTCTCGGCATGTCCAGCCCATCCATTATCATTATAAGTTCCTGTCTTTTTCCGTGGCTAAACCAACTAGGCTCGTAATTTTACATTTGTATTTGTATTTACAGATGGCATGCAAGTTTGTTATTGAGGAAAGTTCCAGAAGGCATTTCTGCCAACAACAAAAAAAGCATGTTGATGTGTACGTTCAAATGCCTCTCCGGTGAAGTAGTGACGCATGACATACGCTTAGTTTCCTGAAACAAGTCACATTTCTTATGCTGATACCGCGGTACAGTAACTCAGTAGCATTTCTTATGCTGATACCACAGTACCGTAACTCAGTAGCATTTCTTATGCTGATACCACGGTACAGTAACTCAGTAGCATTTCTTATGCTGATACCGCGGTACAGTAACTCAGTAGCATTTCTTATGCTGATACCACAGTACCGTAACTCAGTAGCATTTCTTATGCTGATACCACGGTACAGTAACTCAGTAGCATTTCTTATGCTGATACCGCGGTACAGTAACTCAGTAGCATTTCTTATGCTGATACCGCGGTACTGTAACTCAGTAGCATTTCTTATGCTGATACCACGGTACAGTAACTCAGTAGCATTTCTAATGCTGATACCGCAGTACCGTAACTCAGTAGCATTTCTTATGCTGATACCACGGTACAGTAACTCAGTAGCATTTCTTATGCTGATACCGCGGTACAGTAACTCAGTAGCATTTCTTATGCTGATACCGCAGTACCGTAACTCAGTAGCATTTCTTATGCTGATACCGCAGTACAGTAACTCAGTAGCATTTCTTATGCTGATACCGCAGTACAGTAACTCAGTAGCATTTCAAGCCGGCCAGCAAGTATGCCGACGATAACATCAACACTGGCAAATATCTGAGAACTGATACTTCTATGATAGCAAAGTCCAGACCCGTTTTCTTAGACACTCCATTTTAAAGTTTATTTTCTCAATTTCCAAACTTGTTGAACCACTGGGCTTATCGAAAAAGGGGACCTTGTGTTCCTGTAACCTTGGACCACTGTTGTCTATTTCTATACTTGAAATACACAACACGTACAGGAAAACAGAGAAATAACGAATGTTGCATTTATCTAAAGTGTCAACCTTACAGTTTGTACAAAACTAATCAGAGAATGAAATGGTATGTAAAGCCTGTTTCTCTATCTGATTATAGAGGTGAGAGAAGCAATCCTTTGCAATAGCGGATTTTATCTGATGTTGGCTGTGCAGAGGTAAGAATACATCAGGATGGTATATGGACGCTAGCCTCCACCACACTGTTCACAGAGATAAGGACGTGATGACACACTGAGATGGCGAGGATGAGCAAGGTTGTTATGGAGGACCAGATTATTTGAAGAGGACCCAATTTAAATGTTGTCTTAGTGTCTAGTGTCTATGTTGGTCCCAATGCTGGTTTATACCCTGATAAAGACTGCTTCGCTGTTGAAACATTGGTGGAAAATACATTATTGCATCGGAGCGCCCGAGTGTGTGGCTTTTCCTTTTCCTTTTTTTAAAGTCCCTTAATTGATTTGACGGCAGCCATGTTGTCCGATTGATACCTGCATGTGTGTCATTGAAATGTGAAGCTTTTACTAAAAGTTGCAACATTGTCTACGTTGTGGTAGCTTCCAGCCACTGAGCTGGAAGTTACATTAACCAATTCATTAACCAACTGATGTGGGGTTTTGCTTCCATATGTTTATTTAACTGTAAGATAGGTCAGTTCTTCTTAAGAGATACCCTGGGGTTATTTTAATATGACTAAAGTGTTCTTCTTCTTTTTCAGGTTGGAGAGTTGCAGGCAAAAAAGCGACAAACAAACTATGCTGAAAGCCCATAGTTAAAATATACTGCACGGCCAGAGGTATGTGGACACTCCTTCAAATTAGATTAGATTTGGCTATTTCAGCCACACCCGTTACTGACAGGTGTATAGAATCGAGCACACAGACATTAAAAATCCATAGACAAACATTGGCAGTAGAATGGCCCATACTGAAGAGCTCAGTGACTTTCACCCACCTTTCCAACAAGTCAGTTCATGTAATTTGGATTCAGTTTTGTGTCAGGTGAACTGTTGTGTCCTCACCTTTTAGTCTAATCATTTTCCCATAATCTCAACTGTTTCTTTTAATTACTACAATGGTTATGCATTCCATATTTCTTCTGTAAGAAACATAAAATGTAGCCCTATCCATAGGCCAAATCCCACGAGTGTAAAGGGTTAAATACATGCTTAAAATACTCAAGTATTTTTGAAACCACCCACTTGGGGCTGGATGGGTCAATGTGTAGTTCATACATGCATAATCTATGAGTAGAATTACTGTTTTAACTCAATTAGCCACGAAATCCCTAGTTTCAACTGGACTCTTTTTCTGGAAGCTATGTTGAAACGTTTTCACCAAATCTTTCAGCCCCCCTAGTAACTCCAGTTCAACCAATGAAATTCAGAGCCATTTGAGTTGCAGCTAGTAAGATGAATATGATGCACACATAGCAGAGCGAGAGAGCGAGAGAGCGAGAGAGCGAGAGAGCGAGAGAGCGAGAGAGCGAGAGAGCGAGAGAGCGAGAGAGCGAGAGAGCGAGAGAGCGAGAGAGCGAGAGAGCGAGAGCGAGAGAGCGAGAGAGCGAGAGAGCGACGATGCTAACATCTCATAGGTATAGATTGCTTAGGCAAAATCTGTATTTTTTTTGCCATTTATGAATGTGTTATTCAATGTTTCTATGGGCTATAGTAGTTTAGGTCAAATTCAACATTTTATCAAATTCAAAATATTTGTTTGATACCTAAAGGGGTCCTGCTATCCAAAATCAAATAGCTAAACGATCCATGGTGTGACCATCTTAACCCTTTTTTTTGTACGGCTTAATGATTGCATCCTTGTATGACAACATTGTGAATGGTTCCTCAGTCCTTGGAATGCTGACCACCCCTGTCCCATCAAGATATTGCAGAACAGAGAGTCCCCTGGTAAGGCTTGGTTGAAGTTGAGAATTTGTCATTCCCTCTTCTCAAGCATTTCAATTGCTGTGCTAGACAGGTTCCACGGTCATGTGTTATCAAGGAACCTGCCTTTTTGCGGGACATGACTCCAATGTTGATCTAGGGTCAAAGGAATTCAAATTTACACTTGCGACATTGTTAGAGGCAAAACTTAGATTGACGCACCGGTGCGTCAATCTAAGTTACATATGTCCGGACTTGACTTTAACATCAATCTGAAGACTGTTATTTATCTAATTACCTAAATATGTTTAATTGTTACCCGATTAAATTAATCATGTAATAATGAACTTATTAGGATTTGGGGCACCACGAGAGCGGTTCTTTAAAGAGTTACCATCTCCCGGATTAAACTCTAAACGTCTTTACCTATCACATCTATAAACAGTCAACTAATTAACCATAACCTCATATCATATCATATCACCATTCTGAACAGTCGTAACCTCCTTGCATCTGCAAAAACCCGAGCCTCACTTATGCCAGCAGCATACCACATACCACTGGCTTGCTTCTGAAGCTAAGCAGGGTTTGTCCTGGTCAGTTCCTGGATGGGTGACCAGATGCTGCTGGAAGTGGTGTTGGAGGGCCAGTAGGAGGCACTCTTTCCTCTGGTCTAAAAAAATATCCCAATGCCCCAGGGCAGTGATTGGGGACACTGCCCTGTGTATGGTGCTGTCTTTCGGATGGAATGTTAAACGGGTGTCCTGACTCTCTGAGGTCATTAAAGATCCCATAGCACTTATTGTACGAGTAGGGGTGTTAACCCTGGTGTCCTTGCTAAATTCCCAATCTGGCCATTAAACCATCACGGTCACCTAATAATCCCCAGTTTACAATTGGCTCATTCATCCCCCTCCTCCTCTCCCCTGTAACTATTCCCCAGGTTGTTGCTGCAAATGAGAAAGTGTTCTCAGTCAACTTACCTGGTAACATAATGGATAAATAAAAAAGCTTATGATTCAGTATTTCACAAACATGTTAAATTATTTATTTACTAGCAAAGTAAATGGTAACACATGATAAACATACATACTTAACATGCAAACAAAAAAAATCCCTAGCGGACTGACAACAGTATGGCTGCTTGTTACAAAAGACATGGAAACGGAGAGAGACACTTAACGTTGGTACATTTTAGAAACTACTCTCACTTATAGAACTCCTATACTTTGCACACAAACCGCCACCCGCTTAGAGTAAGAAATCATGAATTGATTTACATGCAATTCCTTGGGTCGCCGTGTATCTCTCGGAACCGGGACTCCTTGGGCCTTTTCGTGGCACGCTTGTAAGGCTCTGATTGTTCCGAAATGGTTCAACAAGTCTTCTACTTTTGTTCTATTCTGCAGTCGTCCGGTATCCAGTGACTTGTTGTGTAGTCCTGAACAGAACTACAGAGTTGATTCTCCTTCCATTCGCTCTGGAAGATGCCTCTTTGAAGATAGGCTAGCCAGCCGGATCGATGGTTCCCAGTGGGGTGATGAGATGATTTGAGCAGAGTAATAGAATGGTCCTATTTAAATTCAGTTTTTGACTGTATTTAGTCAGCCACCAATTGTGCACGTTCTCCCACTGTAATATTCATCATAGGTACACTTCAACTATGACAGACAAAATCAGAAAAAAAATCCAGAAAATCA
Organism: Oncorhynchus kisutch; assembly: GCF_002021735.2. Taxonomy (NCBI): domain Eukaryota; kingdom Metazoa; phylum Chordata; class Actinopteri; order Salmoniformes; family Salmonidae; genus Oncorhynchus; species Oncorhynchus kisutch. The sequence goes on from NC_034177.2 coordinate 6,198,938, forward strand.
CATTGTAGGATTTTTAATGAATTTATTTGCAAATTACGGTGGAAAATAAGTATTTTGTCACCTACAAAAAAGCAAGATTTCTGGCTCTCACAGACCTGTAACTTCTTCTTTAAGAGGCTCCTCTGTGCTCCTCTCGTTACCTGTATTAATGGCACCTGTTTGAACTTGTTATCAGTACGCACCCACCCCCTACCCCCAACGTCTTAGAATCTAAGGAATTAAAGTTTGCAGTGTAATTGTCCAAATAAGGCCTTCTGAACACTATTTCAACATTGGAGTACCTCTCACATTTGATCAACTCTCCATGTGGAGAGAGGGGAACCGGCCAGGCAGAGACAGCAAGGGTCGTTCGTAGCTCCAGTGCCTTTCCGTTCACCTTCACAGACCTGGGCCAGACTACACTCAATTATAGGATCTACTGAAGAGATGTGTCTTCAATAAAGACTCAAAGGTCGAGACCGAGTTTGCGTCTCTCATATGGATAGGCAGACCATTCCATAAAAATGGAGCTCTATAGGAGAAAGCCCTGCCTCCAGCTGTTTGCTTAGAACAAATCTAAGCTAGGGTAGTGTAGGTGTAGCTGCACCCAGATGCTAGGTTAAGCTTTACAAACTAGCCAGCTACTGTTGTTGAGATTCAAACAAAACTAAGCACTGGATACATATTTTGTTCATCTTATTAATCAGATAATGTTACGCTATAAAATGTTTAATTTGTAAAAAAATATACAAAAATAAAAACATATCTTTCTCTCTCTTGATATCTCAGTATATATCACAACCTTTGCTCTTTACAGAAAATGTGGCAAGTCAAATGAATTGTTTATTCACACCTGTAATGATATGCTAAATTTGATTGGTTGACACACCATCTTTAGATTATGTGATTTGATTGGACAATGAGTATTTGGAGGTAAAGGCCTATGTAACCGAAGATTCAAATGGCATCTAAGAACAATGAGGAAACAGTCGGTGCTTGTAGTTGATGAACATTTCATTTAAACATATGGATTTCAGCAAAGAAAAGCACGCAGCAACAGAGGTACCCAGTAAGGTTTTAGTAATGTACTTTGTGACCTGATGTAGGTGGAGATACAGTCCACACACTCTCGTCCCCACTCAACTCCTTTTGAGATGTGATTTAGTTGAGGATTCTCAGCTAGGGCCTGTTCACCCCCAACCTTGACTCAATCGCCCTCTTTTTCTTCTCTTTTCCGAAGCGCCTTCTGCTCTTGCCAGAGGGCTAGCTTTTACATTCGTTCATCACCTGCAGTGTCTGAGAAAAAGAACGAGGGATTTAGAGAGAAAATGAATGTGTGGGATTACATAATATTAGTGGGACTGGATGAAGAGGCATGAGGGTGAAGTTGGCTTAGGCTCTAGGATTGTTAGACAAACTCCACAGTTGCAGATAAGAACATACTATAACTAACTAACATTCAGCCAACTGACCTGCTGAGGTGGATTCAGATCTAGATGCACCTGGCTGAGCTTCGGGGTTCATCAGTCGTGTAGTCATGGTGACGTCTTCCAAATTAATTTATTTTAAAAAACTCCACCTACATTCCACACTAGTTGCAGCAGAATTTCACGACTATGAACTCTCAATGCATTAACTCCCCCGTAAACAGCTGCTTGTACACTCGGCTCTGCCTTTAAAAATAAAAATACATCAGAATCTGGACAGAGTTCACAAGTAAGCACAGGTGAAAGTAAATAGTGGCATTTCTTGCAAGCTGTTTCACAGCTTCACCACAGTACATCGTTGGCTGCTTCTTGTATATGTCAAGTCTCGGCGGTTAGTAAATATGTAATAATGGGCCTGACTATCGTGGCTGCGGACTCTGATTTGGCCTTAAGGAATCGGTCCATTTAAGTCAACCCACAAACATAAACAAAGTCTTCCAAATGGTCATGTGGCCTCATTCCCCCTTATCTGAGATATCTACTGCAGCCCTCATCCTTCACATACAACACCTGTTCTGCCAGACACTTTCTGTTAAATGTCCCGAAAGCACACACATCCCTGGGTCGCTCCTCTTTTCAGTTCGCTGCAGCTAACGACTGGAACGAGCTGCAAAAAAGCACTCAAACTGAACAGTTTAATCGCTTCATTCAAAGACTCAATCAGGGACACTCTTTCTGACAGTTATGGCTGCTTTGCGTGATGAATTGTTGCCTCTACCCTCTTGCCCTTTTTGCTGTTGTCTGTGCACAATCATGTTTGCACAGTGTTTTGTGCTGCTACCATGTTGTGTTGCTACCATGTTGTTGTCATGTTGTGTTGCTACCATGTTGTTGTCATGTTGTGTTGCTACCATGTTGTTGTCATGTTGTGTTGCTACCATGTTGTGTTGCTACCATGTTGTTGTCATGTTGTGTTGCTACCATGTTGTTGTCATGTTGTGTTGCTACCATGTTGTGTTGCTACCATGTTGTTGTCATGTTGTGTTGCTACCATGTTGTGTTGCTACCATGTTGTTGTCATGTTGTGTTGCTACCATGTTGTGTTGCTACCATGTTGTTGTCATGTTGTGTTGCTACCATGTTGTGTTGCTACCATGTTGTTGCCATGTTGTGTTGCTACCATGTTGTGTTGCTACCATGTTGTTGTCATGTTGTGTTGCTACCATGTTGTGTTGCTACCATGTTGTTGTCATGTTGTGTTGCTACCATGCTGTGTTGTCATGTGTTGCTGCCTTGCTATGTTGTTGTCTTAGGTCTCTCTTTATGTAGTGTTGTGTTGTCTCTCTTGTCGTGATGTGTGTTTTGCCCTATATTTATTTTACATTTTTAATCCCAGTCCCCGTCCCCACAGAAGGCATTTTGCCTTTTGGTAGGCCATCATTATAAATAATAATTTGTTCTTAAACTGACTTGCCGAGTTAAATAAAGGTTAAATAAAGGTTAAAGAAAAATAAAAAATATGGACCTTACCTGTTTTTGCCTCCTTTGAAAACGTGTATTCCCCCCCCCCCCCCTCCTCTTTCTCTCTTAGTCATTGGAGGTAATAGACCTGTCGCAGATGTAATGATGATGGATCTTCTCTGGGTTACCGGGCGCAAGATGAGAGATGGGCCCGAAATATGGATGAGGGGCCGAGACAGTGGAACTGGGATCAAACCGAGTGAAGAAAACACTAAGATTATATGACTGTGGCACAGTGTAATAAATCAAACGAACCTCTGCCCCAAGACAAAGACTGTCACACCTACAATAAGACGCCTGGTTTGTGCCAGAAACAGATTGACACTGTTGAATGTAGAGTCCCCAAAATCTCATCGTTATAGAGCCCTCGCCAGGGTAGTAGGTGTTTGTTCCATATTACTTGGTGTGGTTCGGTTCATTTTAGTATTCAATCAGATCAGTGGTAACCGGCGTTAGCCGACAAGAGCAAACTCTTGTCTAGGTGGTGTTGGAGGCGTAACTACGGTATGAGCTGACAAATAGGTGAGCGGCTGCTCTTTTGAACGTAGTCACAAACCACTCCCATTCTTATTATCCACGTTGGCTAGGAAGGTTATGCTCTATCAACGATAGAAATGACAGTCAAATGTTAAAAGTATTATTACTGGCAGTTTATTGGAATAAAAATCCCACTGATAACACCAACTGAATAATTAGAACGATACAATTTGACATCTGATACAATTCAGTACAATAACAATACCTGCATCATTTTGATGTTCCACCTCAAGCACCAGCGAGTGTCGAATGTAAACATTAGCCAGGATCACCTCCAATTTAGCTGTCCGTGGCTCTGGTGATTATCAAGTCGTTCTGAGAGAAGTGCCGTGTGGTCAGCCTGGTGTTGGAGACCTGGTCGTCCATCATGGTGAATCTCAAGTCGTTCTGAGAGAAGTGACCTGGTCGTCCATCACGATGATGTTCAAGTCGTTCTGAGAGATGTGACCTGGTCGTCCATCACGGTGATTATCATGTCGTTCTGAGAGATGTGACCTGGTCGTCCATCATGGTGATTATCATGTCGTTCTGAGAGATGTGACCTGGTCGTCCATCACGGTGATTTTCATGTCGTTCTGAGAGATACGACCTGGTTGTCCATCATGGTGATTATCAAGTTGTTCTGAGAGATGTGACCTGATCGTCCATCACGGTGATTATCAAGTCGTTCTGAGAGAAGGGACCTGGTCGTCCATCACAGTGATTATCAAGTCGTTCTGAGAGATGTGACCTGGTCGTCCATCACGGTGATTATCAAGTCGTTCTGAGAGATGTGACCTGGTCGTCCATCACGGTGATTATCAAGTCGTTCTGAGAGAAGGGACCTGATCGTCCTGGTGTTAGAGACCTGGTTATTCATTATTCATTTGTTTATTAGGATCCCCATTAGCTTTTGCAGAAGCAGCAGCTACACTTCCTGGGGTCCACAAAACAAACAAGTAACAAAACAATGAGTATGATTACATGCACACTAATAATTCAATATTAAACTGATTATGGCAGTTGGAAGATGATGCAATAGTTATGTTAAAACCTTACTCTGCTTATCTAAATCAGCGTAAATCTAAGTAAACATACGCTGATTAAAACACCTGGTTTTCTGAGCAATCTTTCAAATGATTAGGACATGTAAACACCTTATTCAGTGTTCCAGTGGTGTTACGGCTTTCTAGGTGTGGTGAAGGAGAGTCGGACCAAAACGCAGCGTGTAGATTGCGATCCATTTTTAATCAAACAAACGTAAACACGAAATAACACAAACACTACAAAACAATAAACATAAAGTGAAAACCGAAACAGCCTATACTTGTCAATTTACACAGCGACACTTAGAACAATCACCCACGACAAACTCAAAGAATATGGCTGCCTAAATATGGAGAGACAACGATAAGCACCTGCCTCTGATTGAGAACCACTCCAGACAGCCATAGACTTTGCTAGATAACCCCACTAGCTACAATCCCAAATACATACACACCAAAACCCCAAGACAAAACACACCACAATACAAAAACTCCATGCCACACCCTGGCCTGACCCAATACATGAAGAAAAACACAAAATACTTAGACCAGGGCGTCACAAGTGGTGAATTAGATCTGTGTATGTGATAGCACCAGCCTAGCGAATCTGTATATTAAGTGCTAGCACCAGCCTAGCGAATCTGTATATTAAGTGCTAGCACCAGCCTAGCGAATCTGTATATTAAGTGCTAGCACCAGCCTAGCGAATCTGTATTTTAAGTGCTAGCACCAGCAAAGCGAATCTGTATTTTAAGTGCTAGCACCAGCAAAGCGAATCTGTATATTAAGTGCTAGCACCAGCCTAGCGAATCTGTATTTTATGTGCTAGCACCAGCCTAGCGAATCTGTATTTTATGTGCTAGCACCAGCCTAGCGAATCTGTATTTTAAGTGCTAGCACCAGCCTAGCGAATGTCTGAATAGACCCCTGGTGACATGTCTTGTGAGGTATGTATGAATGTCTGAATAGACCCCTGGTGACATGTCTTGTGAGGTATGTATGAATGTCTGAGCTGAATGGTATTTGATTATGCAGACAATCTGGAATTTTCATCACAGTAATATTTATCAGTCAGTTTTTTTTTTTGTATCATAGTAGGTAGGGATAAAGTAACTAAGCAACAGGATAGATAATAGACAGTATGTGTGACTGAGTGTGTTTGTGTGTGCGGTGTCAGTATGTTATGTGCTTGTGGGAATATGTAGCGTGTGTGTGGGGGGGATATGTTGTGTGTGTGTGTGTGTGTGTGTGTGTGTTTGGGGGTCAGGGTGTGGGTCCAGCATGTGGGTAGAGTCCAGCAGGTGTGTGGGTAGAGTCCAGCAGGTGTGTGGGTAGAGTCCAGCGTGTGGGTGGGTAGAGTCCAGCGTGTGGGTGGGTAGAGTCCAGCAGGTGGGTGGGTAGAGTCCAGCAGGTGGGTGGGTAGAGTCCAGCAGGTGGGTGGGTAGAGTCCAGCAGGTGGGTGGGTAGAGTCCAGCAGGTGGGTGGGTAGAGTCCAGCAGGTGTGTGTGTGGATAGAGTCCAGCAGGTGGGTAGAGTCCAGCAGGTGGGTAGAGTCCAGCAGGTGGGTAGAGTCCAGCAGGTGGGTGGGTAGAGTCCAGCAGGTGTGTGGGTAGAGTCCAGCAGGTGGGTGGGTAGAGTCCAGCAGGTGTGTGGGTAGAGTCCAGCAGGTGTGTGGGTAGAGTCCAGCAGGTGTGTGGGTAGAGTCCAGCAGGTGGGTGGGTAGAGTCCAGCAGGTGGGTGGGTAGAGTCCAGCAGGTGGGTGGGTAGAGTCCAGCAGGTGTGTGGGTAGAGTCCAGCAGGTGGGTGGGTAGAGTCCAGCAGGTGGGTGGGTAGAGTCCAGCAGGTGGGTGGGTAGAGTCCAGCAGGTGGGTAGAGTCCAGTGTGTGGGTAGAGTCCAGCAGGTGTGTGGGTAGGTAGAGTCCAGCAGGTGTGTGGGTGGGTAGAGTCCAGCAGGTGTGTGGGTAGAGTCCAGTGTGTGGGTAGAGTCCAGCAGGTGGGTAGAGTCCAGCGTGTGGGTGGGTAGAGTCCAGCGTGTGGGTGGGTAGAGTCCAGCAGGTGGGTGGGTAGAGTCCAGCAGGTGGGTGGGTAGAGTCCAGCAGGTGGGTGGGTAGAGTCCAGCAGGTGGGTGGGTAGAGTCCAGCAGGTGGGTGGGTAGAGTCCAGCAGGTGGGTGGGTGGGTAGAGTCCAGCAGGTGGGTGGGTGGGTAGAGTCCAGCAGGTGTGTGGGTGGGTAGAGTCCAGCAGGTGTGTGGGTGGGTAGAGGTCCAGCAGGTGTGTGGGTGGGTAGAGTCCAGCAGGTGCGTGGGTGGGTAGAGTCCAGCAGGTGCGTGGGTGGGTAGAGTCCAGCAGGTGTGTGGGTGGGTAGAGTCCAGCAGGTGTGTGGGTGGGTAGAGTCCAGCAGGTGTGTGGGTGGGTAGAGTCCAGCAGGTGTGTGGGTGGGTAGAGTCCAGCAGGTGTGTGGGTGGGTAGAGTCCAGCAGGTGTGTGGGTGGGTAGAGTCCAGCAGGTGTGTGGGTAGAGTCCAGCAGGTGTGTGGGTAGAGTCCAGCAGGTGTGTGGGTAGAGTCCAGCAGGTGTGTGGGTGGGTAGAGTCCAGCAGGTGTGTGGGTGGGTAGAGTCCAGCAGGTGGGTGGGTGGGTAGAGTCCAGCAGGTGGGTGGGTGGGTAGAGTCCAGCAGGTGTGTGGGTAGAGTCCAGCAGGTGTGTGGGTAGAGTCCAGCAGGTGTGTGGGTAGAATATCCAATTGGTCTTGTGGTTTCCTCGGTTAATCCATGAGAGAGGGACGGGTGAGAACAGTCAAGGGTTGAACCAAAGACGGTAACAATATGAAGAGGTGTAAAAACTGTCGTCATGGCGACGTTGGCTAGCTAATCTCATGCATAGATCCGATGACATGTTTCTAACGGGCGACTTTGCGTCGAACTGCTTATGTGCAGGTCGTCAAATCATATACACTCCTTCAATATAAAATAGTTTTTTAATAAATTATACCCTGTCAGTTTGCCATTTTCACAAAGTGGGAGTAATAACATGTCCATCTACAGCGGCTCGAATCTTGGTTGTACCTTTAGATTTAGATAAAAATGAACAACTAGGGATTTTTTTTTAACTCCTCTCATTTAATTCTCATACCCCGGAACTTCTCGCTCTGTTGCGCCTCTGGGTTTCGAAACTCCGGTTGTGTTTACACAGATACAGATGAAGTCAGAAGTTTACATACACCTTAGTCAAATACATTTTAAACTCAGTTTTTCACAATTCCTGATATTTAATCCAAGTAAAAATTCCTTCTCTTAATTAAGTCAGTTAGGATCACCACTTTATTTTAAGAATGTGAAATGTCAGACTAATAGTAGAGAGAATGATTAATTTCAGCTTTTATTTCTTTCATCACATTCCCAGTGGGTCAGAAGTTTACATACACTCAATTAGTATTTGGAACCATTGCCTTTAAATTGTTTAACTTGGGTCAAATGTTTCGGGTAGCCTTCCACAAGCTTCCAACAATAAATTAGGTGAATTTTGGCCCATTCTTCCTGACAGAGGTGGTGTAACTGAGTCAGGTTGGTAGGCCTCCTTGCTCACACACACTTTTTCAATTCTGACCATACATTTTCTATAGGATTGAGGTCAGGGCTTTATGAAGACCACACCAATACGTTGACTTTGTTGTCCTTAAGCCATTCTGCCATAACTTTGGAAGTATGCTTGGGGTCATTGTCCATGTGGAGACCCATTTGCAATCAAGCTTTAACTTCCTGTCTGATGTCTTGAGATATTGCTTCAATATATCCACATCATTCTCCGGCCTCATGATGCCATCTATTTTGTGAGGTGCACCAGTCCCTCCTGCAGCAAAGCACCGCCACAACATGATGCTGCCACACCCCTGTGCTTCATGGTTGGGATGGTGTTCTTCGGTTTGCAAGCCCCCCCCCCCTTTTACTCCAAACATAACGATGGTCATTATGGCCAAACAGTTCTATTTTTGTTTCATCAGACCACAGGACATTTCTCCAAAAAGTACAATCTGTTCCCATGTGCAGTTGCAAACCGTAGTCTTGCTTTTTTTATGGCGGTTTTGGAGCAGTGGCTTCCTCCTTGCTGAGCGGCCTTTCAGGTTATGTCGATATAGGACTCGTTTTACTGTGGATATAGATACTTTTGTACCTGTTTCCTCCAGCATCTCCACAGGGTCCTTTGCTGTTGTTCTGGGATTAAGTTTCACTTTTTTGCACCAAAGTACGTTCATCTCTCACTCCTTCCTGAGTGGTATGACGGCTGCGTGGTCCCATGGTGTTAATACTTGCGTACCATTGTTTGTACAAATGAACGTGATACCTTCAGGCATTTGGAAATTGTTCCCTAGAATGAACCAGACTTGTGGAGGTCTACAATTTTTTTTCTGAGGTCTTGGCTGATTTCTTTTGATTTTCTGATGATGTCAAGCAAAGGGGCACTGAGTTTGAAAGTAGGCCTTGAAATACATCCACAGGTACACCTCCTCCAATTGACTCAAATGGTGTCAATTAGTCTATCAGAAGCTTCTAAATCCATGACATAATTTTCTAGAATTTTCCAAGCTGTTTAAAGGCACAGTAAACTTCCAGTCGTGGCCAAAAGTTTTGAGAATGACACAAATATTAATTTCCACAAAGTTTGCTGCTTCACTGTCTGTACATATTTTTTGTCAGATGTTACTATGGAATCCTGAAGTATAATTACAAGCATTTCATAAGTGTCAAAGGCTTTTATTGACAATTACATGAAGTTGATGCAAAGAGTCAATATTTCCAGTGTTGACCCTTCTTTTCAAGACCTCTGCAATCTGCCCTGGCATGCTGTCAATTAACTTCTGGGCCACATCCTGACTGATGGCAGCCCATTCTTGCATAATCAATGCTTGGAGTTTGACCGAATTTGTGGGTTTTTGTTTGTCCACCCGCCTCTTGAGGATTGACCACAAATTCTCAATGAGATTAAGGTCTGGGGAGTTTCCTGGCCATGGACCCAAAATATCGATGTTTTGTTCCCCGATCCGCTTAGTTATCACTTTTGCCTTATGGCAAGGTGCTCCATCATGCTGGAAAAGGAATTGTTCGTCACCAAAACTGTTCCTGGATGGTTGGGAGAAGTTGCGGAGGATGTGTTGGTACCATTCTTTATTCACGGCTGTGTTCTTAGGCAAAATTGTGAGTGAGCCCACTCCCTTGGCTGAGAAGCAACCCCACACATGAATGTTTTCAGGATGCCTTACTGTTGGCATGACACAGGACTGATGGTAGCTCTCACCTTGTCTTCTCCAGACAAGCTTTTTTCCAGATACCTCAAACAATCGGAAAGGGGATTCATCAGAGAAAATGACAATAACCCAGTCCTCAGCAGTCCAATCCCTGTACCTTTTGCAGAATATCAGTCTGTCCCTGATGATTTTCCTGGAGAGAAGTGTCTTCTTTGCTGCCCTTCTTGACACCAGGCCATACTCCAAAAGTCTTCACCTCACTGTGCATGCAGATGCGCTCACACCTGCCTGCTGCCATTCTTGAGTAAGCGTTGTACTTGTGGTGCCCCGATCCCGCAGCTGAATGAACTTTAGGAGACACTCCTGGAGCTTGCTGGACTTTCTTGCGCGCCCTGAAGCCTTCTTCACAACAATTGAAGCGCTCTCCTTGAAGTTCTCGATGATCCGATAAATGGTTGATTTAGGTGCAATCTTACTGGCAGCAATATCCTTGCCTGTGAAGCCCTTTTTGTGCAAAGCAATGATGACGGCACGTGTTTCCTTGCATGTAACCATGATTGACAGAGGAAGAACAATGATTCCAAGCACCACCGTCCTTCTGAAGCTTTCAGTCTGTTATTCGAACTCAATCAGCATGACAGAGTGATCTCCAGCATTGTCCTCTTCAACACTCACACCTGTGTTAATGAAAGAATCACTGACATGATGTCAGCTGGTCCTTTTGTGGCAGGGCTGAAATGTAGTGGAAATGTTTTTGGGGGATTCTGTTCATTTGCATGGCAAAGAGGGACTTTGCAATTACTTACAATTCATCTGATCACTCTTCATAACATTCTGGAGTAGTGTATGTCGTGTATGTAAACTTTTGACCCACTTGAATTGTGATACAGTGAGTGAAAAGTGAAATTATCTGTATGTAAACAATTGCTGGAAAAATTACTTGTGTCATGCACAAAGTAGATGTCCTAACCGACTTGCCAAAACTATAGTTTAATAACAAGAAATTTGTGGAGTGGTTGAAGAACAAGTTCTAATGACTTCAACCTAAGTGTATGTACACTTTTGACTTCAACCTAACTGTATGTACACATTTGACTTCAACCTAAGTGTATGTACACTTTTGACTTCAATCTAAGTGTATGTACACTTTTGACTTCAACCTAAGTGTATGTACACTTTTGACTTCAACCTAAGTGTATGTACACTTTTGACTTCAACTGTAGCACACTTCTGATATTTTCTTTCCACTAATTTGTCTTTTGACCAATCACATCAGATCTTATCACATCAGATTTTTTTCAGAGCTGATCTTTACTCGTCAAGTGGCCAATTAGAAGAAAAAAAAAGATCAGAATTAGGCTGCCTGTGTAAATCCTCTGTGTCTGAACTCAGTGCTCCAGTCCAGGAGAAGGTAGACATATTTAGCTGATTCAGTAAGATGTTTTTTCCTATGGAGATTGCATGGCTGTGTGCTTGATTTTATACACCTGACAGCCAGGGGGGGGTGGCTGAAATAACTGAATCCACTAATTTGAAGGGGTGTCCACATACTTTTGTATAACGTGGACAGTGTAAATAACGGATTCAATAAGATTAAAATAAGATTTGGGCCTAAATATCTATTCTGCTTAACAGAGGAGACTCCTTCAGGGAGAAGGGTGGGGGGGGGGGGGGTCATCTTCACATTTGAGGAAAACCCACATCATTTTAACAAAATTACGTTGATCCAACTTGGAATAGATGTTGAATTGACGCCTGTGTCCAGTGGGAATACACTGGATACAATGTATGTATGTTTTTTTTTTTTTATCATCGATACAGTCAATCTTCCAAGTCATCCTAATGACAATGTATTACAGGGTTTAACACACAGAGATCCAGAAAAGTGGTCTTTTGTCTTAAGGTCGCGATGCCATTATTCAAGTCACTATAATGGTTTTCCAGATATCAAGTGATGTCTTCTGTTGGAATAGTCTCCTGCTCTTGCAATACATCCAAGGGTCCTTGATCCGAGGACCATCTGTGCTTACTCTGCAGTAAGGAGGAGACAGTTGTATATTTCATTCGCTTTCCACAACGCTGTAGCATTATTTATGGGGACCACTGTTCACTCTTTTAAGTGCACACATGCAACCAGTTGAAAGCCACCTGAAATCAGTTCCTTAAGAGTAAAAAAAAAGCAAGCAGATTGTGTGGAAGATACACTGAGAAGGATTTACTTCCAGTTGTTCTATAAAGGTCGTGGTAATATCTCTCCTGCCGTACGTTTCGGCATCAGGGTTTTTGAAGTCCAGAGACTTATCACAGACGGAGAAATGTATTTATTATTCTGTTATTTCCTTAATTAATGCCGCCAGGACTTAACACATTTATGAAGTGATATGATAGTTTGAAAGTGTGCAGGAGTGACAGAATCACAGAATTTGACGTTCAACCATGGAACTGTAGTAAAACATGAATCAGTCAGAAAAATATCTCTGTGACTGTGTGTGTGTGTGTGTGTGACTGTGTGTGTGTGTGACTGTGTGTGTGTGTGTGACTTTGTGTGTGTGACTGTGTGTGTGACTGTGTGTGTGTGTGTGTGTGTGTGTGTGTGTGTGTGTGTGACTGTGTGTGTGACGGTGTGTGTGTGTGTGACTGTGTGTGTGACGGTGTGTGTGTGTGTGACTGTGTGTGTGTGACGGTGTGTGTGTGTGACGGTCTGTGTGTGTGTGTGTGTGTGTGTGTGTGACTGTGTGTGTGTGTGCGTCTGCGTGTCTTCAGGTAGGTTTGCGCTTGTGTCTTTTCTGATAGGTCAACACTAATGCTTTCAACAGTGAGGGTTAAGTGTCTAAGTATTTTAATCTTCTCATCCTAGTTCTGCTTCAGATAGCTGACAGCCGTAGAGGTGGCCTGTCAGTTTCACCTAACGTTCGCTTTAATCGTTGGTGAATGCTTCTCCTACTTGCTAACAATGAAAGACAACTGCGAAAAGGACAGCTGTAGCTAACATCAGACTAAGCTTAATATGTTATCAGGGAAAACATCCAAGCATGTGGGTCAAATATCCGAGGCAAGGAAGACCACACAGCTAAACACAACCGTAACCAACACGCGTGCACACACACACACACACACATTAAATCATGTTGTTGTCTACCCACCTGTCTGCACAGATATGCATTCCGCATAATGGCCCACATAGATGACAGGAAATAATATCAGGTTATAGGGGTACTGTAACTGACACATTAAGATGTGTTTACTGCATGTACAAAGAAAAACCCTTCTGCTCACTAATGGAACTGCGATTACCTTAAATAGTTCAAGATTATTTGATACTGTAAATTTAGAAATACACTTATTTCTGATGTTTGTTTGTCTGTAACAGTGAAGAATATTTGCATTTGTAATATTGTATAATTGTTCAAGAGTAGGAAAAATCAGATAGAATATGTTTGACGTTCAAGACACTCAAATCCTTTTTTCTCTTCCTGTGTCTTGACACATCCCATATTCCAACCTAAAATGGAAATGGGGACATTGTGAGATACACAAAACAGAGACCTTAAAACAGATGGGGAGAATGATTAATTGGTGTACCACCATATATATATATATATATATATATATATATTTACACACTACTGTTCAAAAGTTTGGGGTCACTTAGAAATGTCCTTGTTTTTTAAAGAAAAGCACATTTTTTGCCATTAAAATAACATCAAATTGATCAGAAATACAGTGTAGGGATTGTTAATGTTGTACATGACTATTGTAGCTGGAAACGGCAGATTTTTTTTTAATGGAACATCTACATAGGCGTAAAGAAAGCAAAATTACTTTCCCATTGTTCCTCAAATGCAGTATATGATATATGATTTTGTATCTCTAAGTCTCTACTTTTATCCAATGTAAAAAAACAACGTTTCAAATTTTGCTACATAGGACCGATTTGAGCCGGTCAGTCACATATGGACTTGATATTTTACCAAATAGGGCTTTCTTCTGTATACCACCCTTACCATGTCACAACACAAGTGATTGGCTCAAACGCAATAAGAGGGCAAGAAATTCCACAAATTAACTTTTAACAAGGCACACCTGTTAATTTAAATGCATTCCAGGTGACTACCTCGTGAAGCTGGTTGAGAGAATGCCAAGAGTGTGCAAGCTGTCATCAAGGCAAAGGGTTGACTACTTTGAAGAATCTCAAATCTAAAATATATTTTGATTTATTTAACACTTTTTGTGTTATTTCATAGTTTTGATGTCTTCATTATAATTCTACAATGGTAGAAAATAGTAAAAATAAAGAAAAATCCTGGAATGAGTAGGTGTGTCCAAACTTTTGACTGGTACTGTTAATATATAATCTTCTTCCTTGACTGCCACGAGGCATGAGTGAATCAAATTCTCTGAAAATTGGACCTCTATCTTGGTTTGTCAGAACATGAAGTGTCGGGCCTCTTGTAATGATTTGTCAGAGCATGAAGTTCTGGGCCTCAAGTGGTCCATTTGTTATACTGCCAGGGACCTGGCATAGACCTACTGTTGGGAGAATGGAGAAGGCTAGTAAAACGGCTGTATTTTACAACCCGGTGTTTACCAGATAGTTAGTTAGATATGACTTGTTGAAGCAGTAATTACATTTTCTGTTTTTTTTGTGATTCATTGATACCAGCTTCACTATGTGAAGTATCTGGTAGTTATCAATGGTGTTGAATTATTTCAGGTAACGAGTATTCACTTTTACCTCATAAGCAAAAGGACATAGAGTAAGGACATGTATAACAATATGGAGAGCTACAGACATATTATAACCTTATTCAGTATATGACACCATTCAAATTACTCACAAGAAACACTGACATTGGTTCTGCAGTGTGGCAGCACGGTCTGACATGACCTCTTTTAGAGCTTGTCAAGTCTTCTTCACTTTTCCTGTGTAAAATCACTGGCATTGCATATATTACACCAGCTAGAAACGTCTCTGTGACTCCAAACACATCATTTCTCTTATTACTAACTGCTACAGTCATCGTAAGCCCCGAAGGCACCATTTTTCGTCGCTCATCTATTCCTGTCTGCTTCTCCCAAGCTCCTCTACTCCTCATTCCTCAAATAGCTGTCTGCTATATCAGGGTCCTTGCCTAACACTCCTCTTCAGTGAGAGAGACGATGATGGTGATGATGGTATTGGTGATGATGATGATGATGGTATTGGTGATGATGATGATGGTATTGGTGATGATATGTTGACGATGGTGATGTTGATGATGGTGATGATGATGGTATGGATGATGGTGATGATGATATTGGTGATGATGATGATGGTATTGGTGATGATGGTATTGGTGATGATGATGATGATGATGATGATGATGATGGTATGGATGATGGTGATGATGATGATGGTATTGGTGATGATTATGGTATTGGTGATGGTATTGGTGATGATGATGGTGATGGTATGGATGATGGTATTGGTGATGATTATGGTATTGGTGATGATATTGGTGATGATGGTATTGGTGATGATGATGGCATTGGTGATGATGATGGTGGTTTTGGTGGTGATGATGATGTGGTGGTGGTGGTGGTGGTGATGGTGATGATGGTGGTGGTGATTATGATGATGATGATGGTATTGGTGAGGATGGTGATGATGATGATGGTATTGGTGATGATGATGGTATTGGTGATGATGATGGTGATGATGGTATTGGTGAGGATTATGGTATTGGTGATGATGGTATTAGTGATGATGATGATGATGGTGGTTTTGGTGGTGATGATGATCAAATCAATCAATCAAATGTATTTATAAAGCCCTTTTTACATCAGCCGATGTACAGAATCCCAGCCTAAAACCCCAAACAGCAAGCAATGCAGATGTAGAAGCACAGTGGCTAGGAAAAACTCCCTAGAAAGGCCAGAACCTAGGAAGAAACCAAGAGAGGAACCAAGCTCTGAAAGGTGGCCAGTCCTCTTCTGGCTGTGCCGGGTGGAGATTATAACAGAACATGGCCAAGAAGTTCAAACATTCATAGATGACCAGGAGGGTCAGACAATAATAACAATCACAGAGGTTGCAGAGGTTTCAACAGGTCAGCACCTCATGATGAGTATGATGACGATGTGTTGGTGGCGATGATGGCAATGGTGGTGGTTTTGGTGGTGATGATGAAAAATGATCAGTTGCAAACTAGGTAAAATATCAGAAAGAGAAAAGCAAAAGTGTTGGAATCACAGCAGACCCGGTGCCAGGATAAAGTGATAAAGGGGCAATTAAAATCGGCGAGAGGGCTACAGTTTTGGGGGTTTCTTGGATTTAAATTATATTGAATTCTGCTTATATAATCACGCTATACCACATTAAACAAAGTCAAAATGCAGAGACTCAGAGATCATTGAGTGCTTTTGAAATCTGTAGCCTGTCTCTGCTGTACTGTATCAGAACAATAGACAGCCCCTTACAGCTAGGTCATTTTGGTAATGAATATAGGCTACGAGATAGATAAGGCAATTCACTGATTAGAAACATGAACATTAACATTAGCAGTAAAAATAAAGCTGAATGGAGTTCCAAAATACCCTACAACCTGTTTGTGGAACCATTCCTAGACAATCCAAGCCTTGTGGCATTGGGGCATTATCCTGCTGGGGCAAATCCATTAGCAGATATATACACTGCTGCCATGAAGGAAATATGCCTGATTGGCAATGATGTTCAGATGTCCTGTGACATTCAAAAACGTTGCTTCACTTTTATCAAGAATCCCAATATTGATTGTGATATGAAAACACCACCCCACACCATCACACCACCACCATGAGCCTGCAATGTTGCCATGCAGCATGAAGAATGCATGTACTCGTGGTTTTCTCCATGTACTCGTGGGTTTCTCCATGTACTCGTGGTTTTCTCCATGTACTCGTGGTTTTCTCCATACCCAAAGTCCTCCCATCAGCGTGAAACAGCAGCAACCGGGATTCATCAGACCAGACAATGTTTTTCCAATTCTCCTGTGTCCAATATTTTTTGTTCCTTAGCCCACTGCAATCGCAGTTTGTAGTTTTTTTGCTGAAAGAAGTGGAACCCCATCCATGTCTAGGTACTATGAGTTGTACATTTGTTTATGGTTCTTTGGGCACCAATGTTGCTCTGCACAATTAGTTTCAACCTTTTTTGTCCTCTTTCTTCAATTAACCGTTTTCGACCACTGGCCTGCAGTTGGCTGGATGTCCTTTGGTTGACCATTCTTGATACACGCGGAAAACTGTTGAGCATGAAAAACCCAGCAGAGTTGCAGGTCTTTACACACTCAAACAGGTGCGCCTAGCACCTACTACCATACCCGTTCAAAGGCACTTTCATCTTTTGTCTTGCCAATTCACCCTCTGAATGGTACACATACATAATCCTTCTTTAACCCGTCTCCTCCCCTTCATCTACACTGATTGAAGTGGATTTAACAGGTGACATCAATAAGGAATCATAGCTTTCCTCTGAATTCACCCAGTCAGTTTATGTAATGGAAAGAGCAGGTGTTCCTAATGTTTTGTACACTCTGTGTATGTATACAGTATATCACGTATAGTATCTGCATAATGTTAGTCTTTTTTTAAAACAGTTCCTCCAGACCCTCTAGCCATTCGGTTCCTCCGGACCCTCCCGTCATACCCCAGTCTTTCCAGTCTCTGCTGTCACATGCAGTGTAGGAAACTATAGTGGCCCTCCCTCCCCTGTGGCTGCTTCATCACCATCCTCATGGGTTCAGGCAATGCCTCCTGGACCTCTCCTATAAGTCTCTCCAGCAACCTAAGAGAGAAGAGTCCTGATTGCTGTGCCAGTTTTTGGAGGGATTTCTTCAGCCATAGTTCTGCTAGCTTTCTGATGCCCGATCCCATCAAGTGTCCTTGCAGGGTGGCTGAGCGTATGGGACCCTACTGGGAGTTGTGGGTTGTGAACGATGGGCTCCTGGCATATCCATCTTGGCTGTCCACCGAAGACTATGATGATGAATCCTCCTCTTGTGGATGAGGGTAGGGGTGCGTTAGCACTTTTGACACTTGTGCACCTCCATGTGGCTGTGAAGGCCAATGGGAGAGCACAATTCTGCCAGCAGCTGGGACACTGTGTTGAGAGTCGGATGGCATTATCCCAGCTGCGTGCTGGTGTCTCTGGGTGTCTCTCTCGCATCTTCCAAGTGCTGAACCCCTCTGGCACAGGTGAACTGTCAGGTGGAACTGTGCATCGCTAGGGGTTCCAGGGTTAGGGGTTCCAGGGTTAGAGGTTCCAGGGTTAGGGGTTCCAGGGTTAGGGGTTCCAGGGTTAGGGGTTCCAGGGTTAGGGGTTCCAGGGTTAGGGGTTCCAGGGTTAGAGGTTCCAGGGTTAGGGGTTCCAGGGTTAGGGGTTCCACTTTGAGGGATGCCACACCTCTCGTGTTTGTTTAAAAATATATATATTTCACCTTTATTTAACCAGGTAGGCTAGTTGAGAACAAGTTCTCATTTTCAACTGCGACCTGGCCAAGATAAAGCAAAGCAGTGCGACCCAAACAACAACACAGAGTTACACATGGAATAAACAAGCGTACAGTCAATAACACAATAGTAAAAAAGAAAGTCTATATACAGTGTGTACAAATGGCAAGAGGAGGTAAGGCAATAAATAGACCATAGTAGCGAAGTACCTACAATTTAGCAAATTAACACTGGAGTGATAGTTGAGCAGATGATGATGTGCAAGTAGAAATACTGGTGTGCAAAAGAGCAGAAAAGTAAATAAAAACAATATGGGGATGGGGTAGGTAGATTGGGTGGGCTATTTACAGATGGACTATGTACAGCTGCAGCGATCAGTTAGCTGCTCAGATGGCTGATGTTAGTGAGGGAAATATAAGTCTCTAACTTCAGCGATGTTTGCAACTCGCTAACGTCATTGGCAGCAGAGAACTGGAAGGAAAGGCGGCTAAAGAAGGTGTTGGCTTTGGGGATGACCAGTGAGATATACCTGCTGGAGTGTGTGCTACGGGTGGGTATTGTTATCATGACCAGTGAACTGAGATAAGGCGGGGCTTTACCTA
Organism: Oncorhynchus kisutch; assembly: GCF_002021735.2. NCBI lineage: Eukaryota > Metazoa > Chordata > Actinopteri > Salmoniformes > Salmonidae > Oncorhynchus > Oncorhynchus kisutch. The sequence continues at coordinate 6,217,736 of NC_034177.2, forward strand.
GCATAGACTTATAGATGACCTGGAGCCAGTGGGTCTGCGGCAGCTTTCCAATCTTTAGGGATCTCGGATGATACGAAAAACAGAGGTTGAACAGACTGGTAATAGGGGTTGCAACAATGGCGGCAAATAATTTTAGAAATAGAGGGTCCAGATTGTCTAACCCAGCAGATTTGTATGGGTCCAGGTTTTGCAACTCTTTCAGAACATCTGCTATCTGGATTTGGGTGAAGGTGTACCTGGGGAGGCTTGGGCAAGTAGCTGCGGGGGGTGCAGAGCTGTTGGCCGGGGTTGTGGTAGCCAGGAGGAAAGCAGCTAACAAGGCTTGGGCAAGTAGCTGCGGGGGGTGCGGAGCTGTTGGCCGGGGTTGTGGTAGCCAGGAGGAAAGCAGCTAACAAGGCTTGGGCAAGTAGCTGCGGGGGGTGCGGAGCTGTTGGCCGGGGTTGTGGTAGCCAGGAGGAAAGCAGCTAACAAGCCCTCAGCACTCATAAAACAGGAAGCAGGAGTATAGTGTCATGATCTGATTTGCTCAAAGGTGGGGATGAGGGAGGGCCTTCTCTTCTTGCTTGTGAGTTGAATAACAGTGGCCTAGAACTTTATCGCCCCCTTATGGTGAAGAAGATGTGTTGCTAGAAGTTGAGCATCACGTGTCTTAGTGACACGGGATTTAAAATCTCTGACAACAAGAAACTTTATCGCCCCCTTATGGTGAAGAAGATGTGTTGCTAGAAGTTGAGCATCACGTGTCTTAGTGACACAGGATTTAAAATCTCTGACAACAAGAAAATCAGCCTTCCTGTTGCATGGCTTCCTGTTTGTGTATGGCTTCCTGTTTGTGTATGGCTTCCTGTTTGTGTATGGCTTCCTGTTTGTGTATACATACAGTTGGTTAAGTGCCAGCTTGTTGTTTTTATTGTGGTTTTATTGTGGAATATATACAGCAGTAACGATAACAGATGAAAACTCTCTCGGGTGGGGGGATAGAAAGGTCGGCATTTGACCATCAGGTATTCCAAGACGAGTGAACAATAAGACTTTCACTACGCAAGAGTCTGCACAACATCTATTTTTCATACCTCTCCCCCCTCTGTATTTCCCTGAATCGAATGACCTGTCTACTCAGAGAATGGGGAGAGCCGTCCAACTCGGTGGATAGGAATCTTGCCTGTAAGTCATGTTTCAGAAAAGCAGAAAAAATGTAATGGAGGGAGGTGTTGGCCGGTTTTCCCTCCATCTCACCAGGACGCTAACTCTCTTGCCTCTTTTTCACCGGCCTTTCCTCTTGGGTAGCCCAAAGTTTCGATCAGATGTACACAAAGAGCCCGGGGCAGATTAGTCGAAAGTTCAAGCTGGAATTGTGATATGTGGTTGTCCCACCTAGCTATCTTAAGGATGAATGCACTAACTGTAAGTCGCTCTGGAGAAGAGCGTCTGCTAAATGACTAACATGTAAAAGACAGATGGAGACGATCTGTTATGTTGGCCCTGCCCCTGTGCTTCCTGCTAAATGGATGAAGATAAATGTGTTGGTAGTGTGGCTGGGCTCTGTTTAGCGGATGGAGTGCTGCACAATAGTCTTTTATGTCTAATTACCTCTCACTTACCATTACCGCTGCCACAGCCAATCAGATACACCATCACTCGCCACCAACCACCTTCCATTGGTCCTTTCTCTAACTCTGTCATGCTCCCCTCCACATTCCTTTGGTCTTCTCCATAACTGTCACACTAGTCCCGTCTCCCTCCTTCCTTTGCAGGGGCCTAAGTACAAAGTATACACCAAAAGGTGCACGCTAGTTTTCGAACAAAAGTTGGCATTTTTTTGAGGTGAGAATGTGCTCACCTCCCCACAAACTTCAGACTATGCACATTCTAGAGACTAAAAGGATGCACTATACAATAGACTTGAGGCTAATAGGCATTTACAGTTTCCTCAGAAAGTATTCATTTCCCTTGACTTATTCCACATTTTGTTGTGTCACAGCCTGAATTAAATAAATTCTCACCCATCTGCACGCAATACCCCGTAATGACAAAGTGAAAACAAGTTTTTAGACATTGTTGCAAATGTATTGAAAGTTAAACACAGAAATACACTTAAATAAGTATTCACACCACTGAGTCAATACTTTGTAGAAGCACCTTTTGGCAGCGATTACAGCTGTGAGTCTTTCTGGGTAAATCTCTAAGAGTGATTACAGCTGTGAGTCTTTCTGGGTAAGTCTCTAAGAGTGATTACAGCTGTGAGTCTTTCTGGGTATGTCTCTAAGAGCGATTACAGCTGTGAGTCTTTCTGGGTAAGTCTCTAAGAGCGATTACAGCTGTGAGTCTTTCTGGGTAAGTCTCTAAGAGCGATTACAGCTGTGAGTCTTTCTGGGTAAGTCTCTAAGAGCGATTACAGCTGTGAGTCTTTCTGGGTAAGTCTCTAAGAGCTGTGAGTCTTTCTGGGTAAGTCTCTAAGAGCGATTACAGCTGTGAGTCTTTCTGGGTAAGTCTCTAAGAGCGATTACAGCTGTGTGTCTTTCTGGGTAAGTCTCTAAGAGCTGTGAGTCTTTCTGGGTAAGTCTCTAAGAGCTGTGAGTCTTTCTGGGTAAGTCTCTAAGAGCGATTACAGCTGTGAGTCTTTCTGGGTAAGTCTCTAAGAGCGATTACAGCTGTGAGTCTTTCTGGGTAAGTCTCTAAGAGTGATTACAGCTGTGAGTCTTTCTGGGTAAGTCTCTAAGAGTGATTACAGCTGTGAGTCTTTCTGGGTAAGTCTCTAAGAGCGATTACAGCTGTGAGTCTTTCTGGGTAAGTCTCTAAGAGCGATTACAGCTGTGAGTCTTTCTGGGTAAGTCTCTAAGAGCGATTACAGCTGTGAGTCTTTCTGGGTAAGTCTCTAAGAGCTGTGAGTCTTTCTGGGTAAGTCTCTAAGAGCTGTGAGTCTTTCTGGGTAAGTCTCTAAGAGCTGTGAGTCTTTCTGGGTAAGTCTCTAAGAGCTGTGAGTCTTTCTGGGTAAGTCTCTAAGAGCGATTACAGCTGTGAGTCTTTCTGGGTAAATCTCTAAGAGTGATTACAGCTGTGAGTCTTTCTGGGTAAGTCTCTAAGAGCTGTGAGTCTTTCTGGGTAAGTCTCTAAGAGCTCTCCACACCTGTATGGTGTAACATTTGCACATTGTTATTTGAATTCTTCAAGCTCTGCCAAGTTGGTTGCTGATTGTTGCTCAGACAATCATTTTCAGGCCTTGCCATTTTCAGGCCTTGATTTAAGTTAAATATTTAAGTTAAAACTGTAAATAGACCACTCAGGAACATTCACTGTCTTCTTGGCAAGCAACTCCTGTGTAGATTTGACCCTTTAGGTTATTGTCCTGCTGAGAGGTTTATTCATCTCCCGGTGTCTGGTGGAAAGCCGACTGAACAAGGTTTTCCTCTAGGATTTTGCCTGTGCTTAGCTCCACTATGTTTCTTTTTTATCCTGATAAACTCCCCATCCCTTAACAATTACAGGCATACCCATAACATGATGCAGCTGCCACTATGTTTCAAAATATGGTGAGTGGTACTCAGTAACGTGTTGTACTGTATCTAAGCTAGACACTACATTGTTTATTTAGTTAATTGCTTTGCCACATTTTTTGCAATATTAATTTAGTGCAGTGTTTTCCAAACTCGGTCCTCAGGACCCCATGAGGTGCCCATTTAGTTTTTTGCACTAACACTACAGCTTGATGATTAGTTGATTATTTGAATCAGCTGTGTGGTGCTAGTGCAAAAAACGAAATGTGTACCCAGGGGGGGCCCCGGGACTGAGTTTGGGAAACCCTGCTTTAGTACCTTGTTGCAAACAGGATGCATGTTTTGGAATATGTTTTGTTCTGTACGGGCTTCCTTCTTTTCACTCTGACAATTCAGTTAGTATTGTGAAGTAACTACAATGTTGTTGATCAATGCTCAGTTATCTCCCATCTGATTTAAAGTCACCATTGTCTTCATGGTGAAATCCCTGAGTGGTTTCCTTCCTCTCCGGCAACTGAGTTAGGAAGGACGCCTGTATTTTTGTATTGACTTGGTGTATTGATACTCCATCCAAAGTGTAAATAATAACTTCACCATGCTCAAAGGGATTGTCAATGTCTGTTCTTTTTTATTTTCACCCATCTACCAATAGGTGTCCTTCTTTGTGAGGCATTGGAAAACCTCCCTCGTCTTTGTGGTTGAATCTGTGTTTGATATTCACTGCTCGACTGAGGGACCTTACAGATAATTGTATGTGTGGGGTACAGAGATGAGGAAGTCAATCAAAAATCATATTAAACACTATTATTGCACACAGTCCATGCAACTTACTTTACTTTTTAATAAAAATGTTTACTCCTGAACTAATTGAGGTTTGCCATAACAAAGGGGTTGAATACTTACTGACTCAAGACATTTCAGATTTTCATTAAAACATTTTTTTTAAATTACACCTTTACATTATGGTGTATTGTTTGTAGGCCAGTTACTTGAAAAATCTAAATGTATATATTTTTAATTCAGTTTGTAACACAACAAAATGAGGGACAAGTCAAAGGGTGTGAACACATTCTGAAGGCCCTGTAGGTTTCTCACTGTACATGTCGGGTATGTTATTATTTGTACATATTCTTATCATTGTCATTATTATTCTTATTACACTATGGGTTATATCAAATATTTAACGTGGGCCTAGACTACTTCTTATAGGTTAATCAATTATCACTCTTTAATATTTGACATTTTACCAGTGATGCATTTCACTGCACTGGTGCAAGCAGTACAGGTATTGTGAGGTACAGGTATTATGACCAGGTACAGGTATTATGAGCAGGTAGAGGTATTATGAGCAGGTACAGTTCATTATGAGCAATTACTTCAAATGGTCTATGTTCATATAAATAGAGCCATGTGCGTTCTAGACTAGTTGCATCCAAAACCCATGGTTGCATTGGCACTCTTGGAGGATATTGCCATTGGTTATTCGCCGCAAGTGTGTCTGAGACAGCGCTGACTTTTTATGCACCTGATGATGGATGGCTTATGAGCGGTTTAAGATATGATGGGGTTCAGGTATTATGAGAAGGTACAGGTAATTATGAACAGGTACAGGTATTATGAGCAGTTTCAGGTATTATGAGGTTCAGGTATTATGAGCAGTTTCAGGTATTATGAGGTTCAGGTATTATGAGAAGGTACAGGTAATTATGAACAGGTACAGGTATTATGAGGTTCAGGTATTATGAGCAGTTTCAGTGATTATGAGGTTCAGGTATTATGAGAACATGTACAGGTATTATGAGGTACAGGTATTATGAACATGTACAGGTATTATGAGGTACAGGTATTATGAGCAGGTACAGGTATTATGAGGTACAGGTATTATGAGCAGATACAGGTATTATGAACAGGTACAGGTATTATGAGGTTCAGGTATTATGAACATGTACAGGTATTATGAGCAGATACAGGTATTATGAACATGTACAGGTATTATGAGGTACAGGTATTATGAACATGTACAGGTATTATGAGGTACAGGTATTATGAGCAGGTACAGGTATTATGAGCAGATACAGGTATTATGAACAGGTACAGGTATTATGAGGTTCAGGTATTATGAACATGTACAGGTATTATGAGCAGATACAGGTATTATGAGGTACAGGTATTATGAGATTCAGGTATTATGAGGTTCAGGTATTATGAACATGTACAGGTATTATGAGCAGGTACAGGTATTATGAGGTACAGGTATTATGAACATGTACAGGTATTATGAGGTACAGGTATTATGAACAGGTACAGGTATTATGAGGTACAGGTATTATGAACATGTACAGGTATTATGAGCAGATACAGGTATTATGAGGTACAGGTATTATGAACAGGTACAGGTATTATGAGGTACAGGTATTATGAACATGTACAGGTATTATGAGCAGGTACAGGTATTATGAGGTACAGGTATTATGACCAGGTAGAGGTATTATGAGGTACAGGTATTATGAGCAGATACAGGTATTATGAGCAGATACAGGTATTATGAACATGTACAGGTATTATGAGCAGGTACAGGTATTATGACCAGGTACAGGTATTATGAGCAGATACAGGTTTTATGACCAGGTACAGGTATTATGAGCAGATACAGGTATTATGAGCAGATACAGGTTTTATGACCAGGTACAGGTATTATGAGCAGGTACAGGTATTATGACCAGGTACAGGTATTATGAGCAGATACAGGTTTTATGACCAGGTACAGGTATTATGACCAGGTACAGGTATTATGAGCAGGTACAGGTATTATGACCAGGTACAGGTATTATGAGCAGATACAGGTTTTATGAGCAGGTACAGGTATTATGAACATGTACAGGTATTATGAGCAGGTACAGGTATTATGAGCAGGTACAGGTATTATGAGCAGATACAGGTATTATGAGCAGGTACAGGTATTATGAGGTACAGGTATTATGAACAGGTACAGGTATTATGAGGTACAGGTATTATGAGCAGGTACAGGTATTATGAGCAGGTACAGGTATTATGAGGTACAGGTATTATGAGCAGGTACAGGTATTATGAGGTACAGGTATTATGAACAGGTACAGGTATTATGAACAGGTACAGGTATTATGAGGTACAGGTATTATGAGGTACAGGTATTATGAGGTACAGGTATTATGAGGTACAGGTATTATGAGGTACAGGTATTATGAGCAGGTACAGGTATTATGAGCAGGTACAGGTATTATGAGCAGATACAGGTATTATGAACAGGTACAGGTATTATGAACAGGTACAGGTATTATGAACAGGTACAGGTATTATGAACAGGTACAGGTATTATGAGCAGATTCAGGTATTATGAACAGGTACAGGTATTATGAGCAGGTACAGGTATTATGAGCAGGTACAGGTATTATGAGGTACAGGTATTATGAGCAGATACAGGTATTATGAACATGTACAGGTTTTATGAGCAGGTACAGGTATTATGAGCAGGTACAGGTATTATGAGCAGATACAGGTACAGGTATTATGAACATGTACAGGTATTATGAGCAGGTACAGGTACAGGTATTATGAACCGGTACAGGTATTATGAGCAGGTACAGGTATTATGAGGTACAGGTATTATGAGCAGGTACAGGTATTATGAACATGTACAGGTTTTATGAGCAGGTACAGGTATTATGAGCAGGTACAGGTATTATGAGCAGGTACAGGTATTATGAGCAGATACAGGTACAGGTATTATGAACAGGTACAGGTATTATGAGCAGGTACAGGTATTATGACCAGGTACAGGTATTATGAGCAGGTACAGGTATTATGACCAGGTACAGGTATTATGAGCAGGTACAGGTATTGTGAGGTACAGGTATTATAACCAGGTAGAGGTATTATGAGCAGGTACAGTTCATTATGAGCAGGTACAGGTATTATGAGCAGGTACAGGTATTATGAGCAGGTACAGGTATTATGAGGTCCAGGCATTATGAGCAAATACAGGTATAATGAGGTTCAGGTATTATGAGCAGGTACAGGTATTATGAGGTTCAGGTATTATGAGGTTCAGGTATTATGAGCAACTAGAGGTATTATGAGGTACAGGTATTAAGACCAGGCACAGGTATTATGAGCAGGTACAGGTATTGTGAGGTACAGGTATTATGAGCAGGTAGAGGTATTATGAGCAGGTACAGTTCATTATTAGCAGGTACAGGTATTATGAGCAGATTCAGGTATTATGAGCAGATACAGGTATTATGAGGTACAGGTATTATGAACATGTACAGGTATTATGAGCAGATACAGGTATTATGAGCAGATACAGGTATTATGAACATGTACAGGTATTATGAGCAGATACAGGTATTATGAACAGGTACAGGTATTATGAGGTACAGGTATTATGAGCAGATACAGGTATTATGAACATGTACAGGTATTATGAGCAGGTACAGGTATTATGAACATGTACAGGTATTATGAGCAGGTACAGGTATTATGAGCAGGTACAGGTATTATGAGCAGATACAGGTATTATGAACATGTACAGGTATTATGAGGTACAGGTATTATGAACAGGTACAGGTATTATGAGGTACAGGTATTATGAGGTACAGGTATTATGAGCAGGTACAGGTATTATGAGCAGGTACAGGTATTATGAGGTACAGGTATTATGAACAGGTACAGGTATTATGAGGTACAGGTATCATGAGCAGATACAGGTATTATGAACATGTACAGGTATTATGAGCAGATACAGGTATTATGAACATGTACAGGTATTATGAACATGTACAGGTATTATGAGCAGGTACAGGTATTATGAGCAGATACAGGTATTATGAACAGGTACAGGTATTATGAACAGGTACAGGTATTATGAACAGGTACAGGTATTATGAACAGGTACAGGTATTATGAACAGGTACAGGTATTATGAGCAGATTCAGGTATTATGAACAGGTACAGGTATTATGAGCAGGTACAGGTATTATGAGGTACAGGTATTATGAGCAGATACAGGTATTATGAACATGTACAGGTTTTATGAGCAGGTACAGGTATTATGAACATGTACAGGTTTTATGAGCAGGTACAGGTATTATGAGCAGGTACAGGTATTATGAGCAGATACAGGTACAGGTATTATGAACATGTACAGGTATTATGAGCAGGTACAGGTACAGGTATTATGAACAGGTACAGGTATTATGAGCAGGTACAGGTATTATGAGGTACAGGTATTATGAGCAGGTACAGGTATTATGAACATGTACAGGTTTTATGAGCAGGTACAGGTATTATGAGCAGGTACAGGTATTATGAGCAGGTACAGGTATTATGAGCAGATACAGGTACAGGTATTATGAACAGGTACAGGTATTATGAGCAGGTACAGGTATTATGACCAGGTACAGGTATTATGAGCAGGTACAGGTATTATGACCAGGTACAGGTATTATGAGCAGGTACAGGTATTGTGAGGTACAGGTATTATGACCAGGTAGAGGTATTATGAGCAGGTACAGTTCATTATGAGCAGGTACAGGTATTATGAGCAGGTACAGGTATTATGAGCAGGTACAGGTATTATGAGGTCCAGGCATTATGAGCAAATACAGGTATAATGAGGTTCAGGTATTATGAGCAGGTACAGGTATTATGAGGTTCAGGTATTATGAGGTTCAGGTATTATGAGCAACTAGAGGTATTATGAGGTACAGGTATTAAGACCAGGCACAGGTATTATGAGCAGGTACAGGTATTGTGAGGTACAGGTATTATGAGCAGGTAGAGGTATTATGAGCAGGTACAGTTCATTATGAGCAGGTACAGGTATTATGAGCAGATTCAGGTATTATGAACAGGTACAGGTATTATGAGCAGGTACAGGTATTATGAACAGGTACAGGTATTATGAGCAGGTACAGGTATTATGAGGTACAGGTATTATGAGCAGATACAGGTATTATGAACATGTACAGGTTTTATGAGCAGGTACAGGTATTATGAACATGTACAGGTTTTATGAGCAGGTACAGGTATTATGAGCAGGTACAGGTATTATGAGCAGATACAGGTACAGGTATTATGAACATGTACAGGTATTATGAGCAGGTACAGGTATTATGAGGTACAGGTATTATGAGCAGGTACAGGTATTATGAACATGTACAGGTTTTATGAGCAGGTACAGGTATTATGAGCAGGTACAGGTATTATGAGCAGGTACAGGTACTATGAGCAGATACAGGTACAGGTATTATGAACAGGTACAGGTATTATGAGCAGGTACAGGTATTATGACCAGGTACAGGTATTATGAGCAGGTACAGGTATTATGACCAGGTACAGGTATTATGAGCAGGTACAGGTATTGTGAGGTACAGGTATTATGACCAGGTAGAGGTATTATGAGCAGGTACAGTTCATTATGAGCAGGTACAGGTATTATGAGCAGGTACAGGTATTATGAGCAGGTACAGGTATTATGAGGTCCAGGCATTATGAGCAAATACAGGTATAATGAGGTTCAGGTATTATGAGCAGGTACAGGTATTATGAGGTTCAGGTATTATGAGGTTCAGGTATTATGAGCGACTACAGGTATTATGAACAGGTACAGGTATTATGAGCAGGTACAGATATTATGAACAGGTACAGTTATTATGAGGTTCAGGTGTTATGAGCGACTACAGGTATTATGAACAGGTACAAGTATTATGAGCAGGTACAGATATTATGAACAGGTACAGTTATTATGAGGTTCAGGTGTTATGAGCAGGTACAGGTATTATGAACAGGTACAGTTATTATGAGGTACAGGTATTATGAGCAGGTACAGGTATTATGAACAGGTACAGTTGTTATGAGGTACAGGTATTATGAGCAGGTACAGGTATTATGAACAGGTACAGTTATAATGAGGTTCAGGTGTTATGAGCAGGTACAGATATTATAAGATTCAGGTATTATGAGTGAATACAGGTATTATGAGCAGGTACAGTTATTATGAGATTCAGGTATTATGAGCTACAGGTATTATGAGCAGGTACAGGTATTATGAGCAGGTACAGGTATTATGAGCAGGTACAGGTATTATGAGCAGGTACAGGTATTATAAGATTCAGGTATTATGAGTGAATACAGGTATTATGAGCAGGTACAGTTATTATGAGATTCAGGTATTATGAGCTACAGGTATTATGAGCAGGTACAGGTATTATGAGCAGGTACAGGTATTATGAGCAGGTACAGGTATTATGAGCAGGTACAGGTATTATGAGATTCAGGTATTATGAGATTCAGGTATTATGAGCAGGTACAGGTATTATGAGATTCAGGTATTATGAGGTACAGGTATTATTAGATTCAGGTATTATTAGATTCAGGTATTATGAGGTATAGGTATTATGAGTTTCAGGTATTATGAGATTCAGGTATTATGAGGTACAGGTATTATGAGCAGGTACAGGTATTATGAGGTACAGGTATTATGAGTTTCAGGTATTATGAGATTCAGGTATTATGAGGTACAGGTATTATGAGGTACAGGTATTATGAGGTAAAGGTATTATGAGCGAGTACAGGTATTATGAGGTACAGGTATTATGAGGTACAGGTATTATGAGGTACAGGTATTATGAGGTACAGGTATTATGAGGTACAGGTATTATGAGAATCGGTCCTACCCTACACAGCTGATTTAAATAACTACAACTGAATCAGCTGTGTAGTGCTTGGGCATCAGCTGTGTAGTGCTTGGGCATCAGCTGTGTAGTGTTTGGGCATCAGCTGTGTAGTGCTTAGGCATCAGCTGTGTAGTGCTTGGGCATCAGCTGTGTAGTGCTAGGGCATCAGCTGTGTAGTGCTTGGGCATCAGCTGTGTAGTGTTT